>NW_026057585.1:27121734-27361843 GCF_023721935.1 Panthera uncia
AATCCAAGCTGGGAAATCTATATGTCAAACAACCTGGTTTCTTCCACAATAATCGGCACCAAAAAAAAAAAAAAAAAAAAAAAAAAAAAAGGGGAGGAAAGTAAGAAAAAGACTTATACATTTAAAATTTTTTTTTAATGTTTATTTTTGAGAAAGAGACAGAGCACAAGCGGGGTAGGGGTAGAAAGAGAGGGAGACACAAAATCTGAAACTGGCTCCAGGCTCTGAGCTGTCAGCACAGAGCCTGACACGGGGCTTGAACCCGCAAACTGTGAGATCATGACCTGAGCCAAAGTCAGACACTTAACCGACTGAGCCACCCAGGCACCCCCAAAAACATACATTTTTTTTTTAATTTTTTTTTTTTAACATTTATTTATTTTTGAGACAGAGAGAGACAGAGCATGAACAGGGGAGGGGCAGAGAGAGAGGGAGACACAGAATCTGAAACAGGCTCCAGGCTCTGAGCTGTCAGCACAGAGCCCGATGCGGGGCTCGAACTCACGGACCATGAGATCATGACCTGAGCCGAAGTCGGACGCTTAACCGACCAAGCCACCCAGGCGCCCCTAAAAACATACATTTTTAAAAGATGCTCAACACCCTTAATCATCAGGGGAATGCAAATCAAAACTACAATGAGACATCACCTTAACATCTGTCAAAATGGCTAAAATCAAGACAAAAGGCTCCTGGGTGGCTCAATTTGTTGAGCATCTGACTCTTCATCTCTGCTCAGGTCAAGATCTCATGGTTTGTGGGATTGAGCCCCTTGTAGGGCTCTGTGCTGACAGCACAAAACCTACTTAGGATTTCCCCACACACACACTCTCTGCCTCTCCCTGCTCACACACATGCACTCTCTCTCTAAGTAAATAAACATTAAAAAAAAAAAAAAAAAAAAAGACAAGAAATAAGTGTTGTTGTGACTGTGGAGAAAAGGAGCCCTCCTGCACTGCTGATGGCAACATAAATCAGTGTAGTCACTGTGGGAAACAATATGGAGGTTCCTCAAAAAATTTAAAAAATACCATGTGATCCACTAATTTCACCACTGGGTATTTGCCCAAAGAAAATGAAAACACTAATTCAAAAAGAGATTTGTGCCCCTATGTTTATTGCAGCATTATCTGCAATAACCAAGATATGGAAGCAACCCAAATGTCCATCAACAGATGAATGGATAAAGTAGAAATGGTATACATACACAATGAAATATTACTCAGCCATAAAAACAGTTGAGACTGTGCCATGTGAGGTGACCAGAGGGTCTTTTACTCAGTGATTTCACTGAGTAGTGAAACAGTCACTGAGAGTCAGACAGACAAACACCATATGATTTCACTCGAAACTGGAATCTAAACAAAAAAACAAAAACAAAAGAAAAAGAAAAAACAAACACACAAAAAGAATCAGACCTATTGACACAGAAAAAATGGATAGCTGCCAGAGGGGAAGGGTGAGGGTTGGGCAAAATGGGTACAGGGAAGTGAGCAATATAGGCTTTCAGTTATGGAATGAGTTAAGTCATGGGAATAAAAGGCACAACATAAGGACTGTAGTGAACAATACTATAAGAGCTAATAACAATGGTAGCTACACTTGTGGTGACCATACCACAATATATAAACTTGTCTAATCACTAGGTTAAACACCTGAAACTAATGTTAACACTGTGTATCAAGTATACTAAAATTTTTAAGTGAAAAAAAATTTTTTTAATTAACAATATTAAAACTATAATCTTTAAGATACACACTTACATAGAAAAGACTATAAAGATGGAGCACCTGGGTAGCTTAGTTGGTTAAACGTACAACTCTTGATTTCAGCTCAGGTCATGAGCTCACAGTTTTGAGACTGAGCCCCACATCAGGCTCTGCCCTGGGCATGGAGGCTCCTTAAGATTCTCCCTCTGCCCACCCCCTGACTGGTGCGAGTGCTTGCTTGCAGTCTATCTCAAAAAAAAAGAAAAACAAAAACAAAAACAAAGAAAAAAAAGAAAGGCTATAAAGAAAGGAAAGTAATCATCCTAAAAGTCAGAATGGAGTTTACCTTTGAGGAAACAAAAGAGTTGAAATTTAGGCTTCTGGGTTGGCTAGCAATGTTGTGTTTCTTGACCCCTAGGTTGGTTACAAAGGCTTTCACCTTATAATAATTTATTCACCTATAAATTTATCTCATGCAGTCGATATCTGTGCTTTGTCCTACTTTTTAAAAAGTTTTAAAGGAATTAGCACATTTTATTTTTTCAGTTTAAAAAAATTGTATTAATGTACAATGTTATGTTGGTTTCAAGTACACAACAAAGAATTCAACAACTCTACACATTACACAATGCTTAACCTAACTGTGATTACTAAAAAAATTTTTATAACACTGTAATATCCTCGAAATCTGAGAAAATATTGCATCCATCCATTAAGATACTCTACAAGAGAATAGTAACAAGCTCTTTGGAGTAAAATTATAGACAAAATAAAAAATTCAAAAGAACAAAAACCAGGGCACCTGGATGGCTCAGATAGTTAAGTGCCTGACTCTTGGTTTTGGCTCAGATCATGATGTCACAGTTCATGAGCTTGAGCCCTGTGCTGGACTCTGTGCTGACAGTACGGAGCCTGCTTGCAATTCTCTCTCCCTCTTGCTCTCTCTCTCTCTCAAAATAAATAAACTTAAAAAAAAAAAAAGGACAAAAACCAAAGACAGATAATAACAGAATAAGTAAAATCAGGGGAAATCTAAGTAACTAGTAAAAGAAATCTAAGTAACTAGTAAGATTTCTAGTAAGAAATCTAAGTAACTAGTAAAAGGACAATAAAGAGTAAACAGAAAAAAAAAAAAAAAAAAGATAAGTAGAAATTTGTCCAAGAAAAAGTAGAGGGGCTCCTGGGTAGCTCAGTCAGTTGAGCACCCACCTCTTAATTTCAGCTCAGGTCACGATCCCTGTATTGCAGGATCAAGCTCCACATTGGCTCCATGCTGAGTGTGGAACCTGCTTGAGATTTTGTCCCTTTCCCTCTGCCCTTCTCCCCAACTCACACCCTCTCTCTAAAAACAAAATCTTCAAAAAGAAAGAAAGGAAAAAGAAAATAAAAAGGAGAAAAAATCCCAGAATTGAAGGACAGGAGTCACCAGACTGAAATAGCCAGGTGTCTAGTAAATTGAATGAAAAAGACTCATACAAAAAAAAATCAAGGATAAAAATAAGACACTATGCTTACAAAGGGGAAAAAAAAAAGGCAATTTACAAAGACTCGAGAATTATAATGACAATTATTATTACAGCAACATTAGAAGCTAGAAGGTAGTGAAACTTCATTTAAAATTCTGAGTAAAAAAATAAACTGAGTGAAAATCAACTTTATAACCAACCAAATTGTTGATCATGAGTTACAGTAAAATAAGGACATTTTCCTTAAAGTTTTATCACCCAAACACACTTTCTTTGGGCCTGATAGAAGAGAGAGGCAATAAACCAAATAAAAGGCAGACATGGGATGCAAAGGAGTCAGTCAACACAGGGGAGATACAAAGGGAATTCCCAGGATGATTGTGAAAAGCAAGTCCCAAGACTAAATCTATCCAGTTAAGTCTAGAAAGCAAGTCCAGATTAGAGAAGAACTCCAGAAGAGCTCCAGGAGAGTCTCTAAGAAAAATAAATGTAACTGATAAATTACAGGACAGATGGAGAGTGGATGGAAAAGTACACTGCAAGACATTTTACAGAAGAGTAGAAAGATGTGTGAAAATTTCAATGTTCAAAGAAAACCAAGCACATTTTATTTTTTTAATGAGGCAAAAGATTTTTAAATGTTTACTTCTGGGGTGCCTGGGTGGCTCAGTCAATTAAGCACCCAACTCTTGATTTCAGCTCAGGTCGCGATCTCACAGTTGGTGAGATTGAGCCCTGTGTCAGACTCCAGCACAGAGCCTGCTTGGGATTCTCTCTGCCCCTCCACCATTCGTGCTCTCTCTCTCTCTCAAAAATAAACATTAAAAAAAAAAAGGGGGGGGGGGCATCTGTGTGGCTCAGTTAGGCATCCAACTTCAGCTCAGGTCATGATCTTGTGATTCGTGAGTTGGAGCCCCTAGTCAGGCGGGCTCTGTGCTGACAGCTCAGAGCCTACAGCTTGCTTCAGATTCTGGGTCTCCCTCTCTCTCTGTCCCTACCCTGCTCACACTCTGTCTGTCTCTCTCAAAAATAAATAAACATTAAAAAAATAAAATAAAAAGAAAAGAAAAAGAAATGTTTATTTTGGGGAGAGAGAGAGAGAGAGAGAGAGAGAGCACCTGCATGCAAGCTGGGGAAGGACAGAGAGACAGGGAGACAGAGGATCAGAAGCAGGCTCTGCGCTGACAGCAGAGAGCCCAATGTGGTAAGGCTTAACTCACCAATCATGAGATCATGACCTGAGCCGAAGTTGGACGCTTAATCAACTGAGCCACTCAAGAGACCATGAGGCAAATTTTAAATCCAGTTGTATAATAAAGAGATGTAATCCTACAAATAACAGCTAAAAACACTGTTCTAAGAACCCTGAGTGTAATAACTCCTTTAACTCTCACCATTATTTTGCCATATCATATTCTGTGTGGCTCATACTCGATGTTTATATAATCATACAAAGGAAATTTTCTGTATAAGCACATCAAAAGAATAGAAAAGGCTATGAGAGAAATTACTCATTTAACATTATAGAAAAAAAGTCTAAAACTGATGACCAAACACAGCAATATTTTACTTAGACATATAAAGAAACAACTAAGAGTTAAGAAGTAGTTGCCTCTAAGAAAGGTAGAGGAAACTGATTTAAAAAAAAAACAAAAAAAACCTATCTTTTTGGAATTTTAGAACTAGAGCTTGATGTTTCACACTCTTAGAAAGTAGCATTTTAATTAAAAATAAATAAATAAATAAATAAATAAATAGGTAAGTAAGTAAATAAATAATAACTACTAAGTGAAAAGGTGCTCTAATACCAGGTAAACTACAGGGTTTTTCACAGAACTACCTTGGAGCCTTTTATACGTTAAGACACACTTCATAGTTTTTTCCTAACATTAAACCACCAAGAACTCTCCACTTCCTCCCCCTGAATCAGCTCAAGAAACTGCACTTCGGGGGCACTTGAGTGGCTCACTCCATTGAGCATCCAACTCTGGCTCAGGTCATGATCTCATGGTTTTTGAGTTCAAGCCCCACATCGGGCTCTCTGCTGTCAGTGCAGAGCCTGCAAATCCTCTATCCGAGGTTCTCTCTCTGCACCTCCCCAACTCATGCTCTCTCTCTGAAAAATAAACACTTGAAAAAAAAAAAAAAAAGAAACTACAATGTTAAGGCAGTGGTTCTCAAATGTAATCAAGTCCATAGACCAATGCCAATCTATAGCAAAGTAAGAAAACCAAGGACAATGTATTGAGTTTTAATAGAGTTAAAATTAATCAACTTAAGCCATTCCGTATTTGAGAGCATGCCCTTCTTACAGTCTTAATACCTTTCTTTAGTGAAATGAAGGTAGTAACTGGCAATTTTTTAAAACATTCTTTCTTTCCAGAATAAAAAGCTGGCAACCCTATGTCAGTCCACTATCCCCATTCTGCCAATAACAGCCAATGATTCATGAAAGTCAAATCAGAGAATCTTTGGAAAAACCTTATTGGAATGATAGGCAAAAAAAAAAAAAAAAAAAAAAAAAAAAATCCTCTGAGGGAAGAAGTCACCACAGAAATAGAAAGATAACCCAGAAAAAAGAGTGTCATAAAAAAACAAGGAAAGACAATTAAGAAAAAGGAGGTAGAAATACATAAAATGTACCTAATAGGTTAAGTAAAATGAGTAATAAGAACTGTTTACTGAAGTTAATAATTCCAAAGTCATCTATGAACAGAGTTCAAATGCCAGACCACATGGCATTTAGAAGAAAAGACTAATAGGCTGAGTTAAACTTACTTTTTCTAAAATTTTAGCTCCTCAAAGAAGTCAAAGGAGGTTTTAGAGTTGCAAAAATCTGAACATTAATACAATATGGTTGGTTACAAGAATGAAGAAGTTGTTGAAAGTAATGAAAAATAACCCAGCCATAAACATTCATAATCTAAGAAACCTACTCTTACTTGCATACACTGATGATTAAGTCTGAATCTTCTGTGTAAAACATATTAATGGCAGAATCAAACAATCTTTTAGAAGTTTATTACCTAAGTAACTCCATGTTAACAAATGGGATTTGCATTTCAAATTACAACTGGAAGAAAATACTTTGCTTTTCACTAGATCTCTAAAACTTTTCATAATGTCTGACACAAAGTAGGTACTTAATTATTCTTGAATAAATCAATGAAATCCTAAATTTCCATCAAGCAAAATGAATGCAGATGCTATGTGTCCTATGGGTGCACATATTCTGCTACACACAGCTCCAAATTTGTTCATGTATTTAAATGCAGAAATAAAAAGCCAAAAAGTCTTCTAAAATTGTACTGAATTTCATTTCACTTGAACATTGAAACTAAAAGCAGAGGCAAACAAGCAGAGTCTCCACCCATACCTCAAGTTCAGCCTGAGACCTCTAGAATTAAAAGCAGTTTAGCCACCTAACAGGTCAGGTAATGACTAAGATGTTTAGTTTCACTAAGTGTAGCTTTGGCTCTTTTCACAAAATTATATAAAACATCTTAAAACTTAGTATAAAATATCAGCTTTATAGAACATTTCTGTATATTTAGGCCTTTGCAACAAGTATACAGTATTTTTGTGATCACAAAGATTTTTATGAACTATAAAAAAAAGAGTAACTTTTTAAAAATTGTAAATGACACTGCTGAATATAACATATCAAGTATTTTCAGAATGGCAAAGAATACCAAGCATTTAGAGACGGTATTAGATTTCTGGAATGTGCTGGATTAAAAAGATGACTGGTTAATAAATAAGCCTTTCAACACAATATCCAGTCATCTAAACTTATTGTGCAAATGGAAAATAGAATGTCTCCACAATGACAATTTAATACTAGCTAATAATGCAAGTTTGTAGATTCCTGATGATATATTAGTTGTGAGAGGACTAGTTATCTTGCATATACAATAGATAGCAAAATAACTACAGATTTAAAATACCAAAAACCAACAATGCTAATAATATACATAAAAACCATAGATAACTGCCCAAGTATTCACATCTATAACTGGTTAAGGTTGATTACAATACACAAATGGCACTACACTAACAATTCAGGAGAAAATGAACTGAATGGAAAGTTCAGAATTTTATTATAATCCTACAAAGTATGGGGCACCTGGGTGGCTTAGTCAGTTGAGTGTCTGACTTCAGCTCAGGTCATGATCTCGCAGTTTGTGAGTTCGAGCCCCCCATGGCATGGGGCTCTGTGCTGACAACTTGGAGCCTAGAGCCTGCATCGGATTCTGTTCTCCCTCTCTCTCTGCCCCTCCCCCACCCACTTTCTGTCTCTCTCAAAAATAAACATCAAAAAAAATTTCTTTTGAATAATCCTGCAGAATTTGGTACTTAAGACCAGGGAGGAAGAAATAATAAAACTGAGGTATCCTTACTTACTATGACAATGGGCACTAACATTGCCCCATTCCAATTTCTAAAAGTATGAACTGGATCTTGGGCAGTAGAGTTGACACATTAAAAGGGCTTAAAAACTTCACCTTACTATAGTGTTTAACTTTCTCAACAGCATTCCTATCTCATTTTCTCCTAATAACAATGTGAGAAGATAGGAAGGAGAGAATACTATTCCCTTTAATAAATAAGATAGTAACTGAGAAGTAAAATCATTGTCTTGAAGTTCTAAAACAAGTCAGGAAATCCTGGATTACATCCCAAAACTCTTTACTCTTAACATATGGTAAACTCTAGCAGGCCACATTGTCTTTTAGACAAAGTTATTCTTGGTATTTGTTATTTGGGATCTCAATTATTAACCAGTCATAAAATACAGTGGTAAGGCCAAAAATATTTTCAGACTTAACTAGTGGTAAAAGGAGATTCATTGCCACTATCAAGCCTCTCGTCCATAGTATATTTAGCTACAAGGTTTTTTACAGGCCTAGTTTAAGTCTACCAGTAATAAAATGCATTTCTAGAGATGGTTCAACTTGGTTAACTTTCCTAGGAATAGCTGGCTGCCCCTGATTTTGACACAAAAATTCAAGGACCACTGTCTCTAGCTTACTTTTTCAAAGCTCTGAATTTAAGTCTCATACAGATAAATATAAAAGGACTCAATAAATACCTCAAACACCAACAAAACTAAAACATTTGAGGTATTTACTAGGCTGGACATGGCTGGAGCTAGAGAGGATAATGCTAAGCAAATACGTCAATCAGAGAAAGACAAATACCATATTCCATTCATATGTAGAATTTAAGAAACAAACGAGCAAAGTAAAGGAGAGAGAGAGAGAGAGACAAACCAAGAAACTACTGAGAACAAAATGATGGTTACCAGAGGGGAGGTGGGCAGGGGAATGGGTTAAATAGGTGAAGGGGTTAAGGTGTGCACTTGTCTTGTGACAAACACTGGGTAATGTACAGAACTACTGAATCACCATATTATATACCTGAAACTAATATAATACTGTATGTTAACTATACTGGAATTAATATACTGGAATTAATATAAAAGAGTAAAATTTTTTAATTAAAAATAAATTTTCCATAATGAATTTTTTAAAATATTGCTTACTAGGCTGAAAAGGCTACAAATAAAGCATAAATAAAGTTAGTTTCTTCCTCTGGTAGGAGTTATTACATATTTCTACCTCAAGATCTAGTCATACAAAGCTCCTTTCAGTTCTTCAAAAACCAAGACCTTTCCCACCCAAGACATCCATACATACTGTACCTAGTACAAAACTGCCCTCCCCACTTCGCCATTCTTTGCATAGCTGATTCTTCTAAGTAACTCTATCAAAGTAGCTGCACTTTACAGTATTCTCTGACAGAACTTTTGTTCTTTAAAGCACTTATAACCTTTGTTACCCATTCTTAATTTTGAAAATTTCCAAATATAATTAAAAGAAAATAATAACCATCTGGGTGCCTCAGCTGGTTAAGCATCCGACGTTGGCTCAGGTCACAATCTCAAGGTTCATGAGTCCGATCCCTGCATTGGGCTCCGTGCTGACAGTGCAGAGCCTGCTGGGGATTCTCTCTTCCCTTCTCTCTGCCCCTCCCCCCACCAAAACAAGTAAATAAACCTAAAAAAGAAAACTGTCAACATACTCTTCACCTAGATTCACCAATTAGTGTTTCACAATTCTCTCTCCCCCTCCCCCATGCACACATTTCTTGCTGATCCATTTGAAAGATACAGACATCATGGCACTCCACCTGTAAGTATCAGCATATACCCACTCAGAAAAATAAACTTTCTCCTGTACAGTCACAAGATTATTATCATACCAAGCAAATTTAACATTAGTATTAGTGCCTAATAATATATAGTCCAAATTGTCTATTTGAAACAAAAATGTTCTTCAAAGTTTTTCAAAGTCTAGAATCCTTTCATAATTCACACACTGCATTTGTCATGTTCCTTCTGTCTCCTTTAATCTCAACTGTATCCTTGTTTTAAAAGGATATTTTTTGAAGTCAACCGTCTTGACTTCCAAGCTGAATGGTACATGCTACACATTCTGAATCTGCCTTATTGTTTCCTCATGATTAAAGTCAGATTAAACAATTCTAGCAAAAACACTATACAGGTGATGCTGTGTTTACTTGTTTTGTGTTGAGGGTGTGTGATTCCTCCAAAATACCACATACAAGGGCAGTATAAATGGCTATGTTATTCAACAATGTATTTCTAGCATCTAAGACTATGTCCCACATAGGAGGTCCTCCATAATACTTGTTGAATAAGAAAACGAATTCTCCATAACATATAGTACCAATATTTTCTTCAAGATGGATAACCAATTGATATTTATTATTGATTTTAACTTATGATTAAGAGATAATGTTGTTAGGATCCAAAACTATACTATGAAATTGTTTTGAAATTTAGTATGAATGTATTTTCAGTACTGGGTAAGTGCTTTTTTGTTTTGTTTCAAGTTTTCCTTTAAATTCTAGATAATTAACACAGAGTGTAATATTAGTTTCAGGAGTAGAATTTAGTGATTCATCATTTACATATAACACACAGTGCTCATTACAATGCCCTCCTCAATACCTAGCACGCATTTAACCCATCCCCCAAACCCACCTCCCCTTCAGGAACCCTCAGTTTGTTCTCCACAGTTAAGAGTCTGTTTTACAGTTTGCCTTTTTTTTTCTCCCACATTCATCTATTTTGTTTCTTAAATTCCACATGACTGAAATCATGTTATTTGTCTTTCTCCAACTTGCTTTCCTTAACATAATATATTCTAGCTCCATTCATGTTGTTGCAAATGGCAAGAATTCATTTTATGTTTGTTTATTTATTTCTATTGATAGAGAGGGAGAGTGGAGGAGGGTCAGAGACAAAGGGGAGAGAGAATCACAACCAGGTTCCAAGCTGTCAGTACAGAGCCCAACTCAAGGCTCAATCTCACCAAACATGACCTGAGCCAAAATCAAGAGTCAGACGCTTAACCAAATAAACCACCCAGGTATCCCAAGATTTCATTCTTTTTGATAGCTGAGTAACATTCTATTGTATATATGTACCACATCTTCTTTATCCATTCATCAGTCAGTGGACATTTGGACTGTTTCCTTTATTTGACTATTGTTGAGAATGCTGCTATAAAGATTGGGGTGTTTGTGCCCTTCAAATCAGTATTTTTGAATCCCCTGGGCAAATACCTAGTAGTTCAACTGCTGGATCATAGAGTAGCTCTTTTTATAACTTGAGGAACCTCCTCCACACTGTTTTCCTGAGTGGCTGCACCAGTTTCCATTCCCAGCAGTGCAAGAGGGTTCCTCTTTCTCCACATCCTCGCCAACACCTGTTGTTTCCTGTGTTGTTTATTTTAGCCATTCTGACAGGTGTGAGGTGATGTCTTATTGTAGTTTTGATCTTTATTTTTATTTCCCTGATGATGAATGATGTTGAGCATCTTTTCATGTGTCTGTTAGTCATCTGGATGTCTTCTTTGGAAAAATGTCTATTCATGTCTTCTACCCATTTAACTGGATTATTCCTTTTTGGGTGTTGAGTCTGGTAAGTTCTTTATAGATTTTGAATACTACCCCTTTATCAGATAAGTCATTTGCAAATTATCTTCTCCCATTCCAAAGGTTGCATTTTAGTTTTGTTGATTGCTTCTATTAGGTGAGCGCTCTTAACCAGAGGTGCATAAAATACTATCTTTCTAATGGAGAATTTGTGACTTGCTATCAAAAAGCCGTCAGGGGCGCCTGCGTGGCTCAGGTCATGATCTCCCAGTTTTGAGTTCTAGCTCTGTCATTGGGCTCTGTGCTGACAGCTCAGAGCCTGGAGCTTGCTTCAGATTCTGTGTCTTTCTCTCTCTCTGCCCCTCCCCTGCTCATGCTCTGTCTCTCTCAAAAATAAACAAACATTAAAAAAAAAAAAATGTCTTCAGTCAATAAAGGCATTCAACCACTCATAAAGGAATCTTAATGTTGAGGACAGGAGGAAATGACACTCTCTCTTCACAGTGAAAATTGGTGTATTTTGTTTCTATATGTTTAAAGCATCTTAGTATTAGAAAACTCATTCTAAAAATATTTTTTTAACATTTATTTTTTAAGAGACAGAGTATGAGCAGTAGAGGGGCAGAGAGAGAGGGAGTCACAGATTTGGAAGCAAGCTCCAGGCTCTGAGCGGTCAGCAAAGAACCCAACGCGGGGGCTCAAACTCACAAACGCAAGATCATGACCTGAGCTGGCTGGATGCTTAACCGACTGAGCCACCCAGGTGCCCCTAGAAAACTCATTCTAAAACAAAACAAAACAAAACCTCTCCAGGAATAGTAAAGTTGTACACATCAGTCACTCCTCAAAGAGCTGGAAGTTCAAAATGATTAAGACCTAATCTCCTGGTCTCTGGGAACTTGAAATCAGGAGAAAAGTAGACACAAAATTTTCAAAAAGCTTAAGTGTTAACACCTAGACATACATGCAAAGTTATGATATGCATGATAAAACGTTTTCTTAAAAAAAATTAATCACTTTTGTTATATACAAACCTTCAGAAAGACAAACTTGGTGGAAGATCTATTGGGGCACTCAACTTCTTCACTCACAAGGTAGGGTCTCATTTCAGAAAGGACAGAAGCTATAACAACATGAAATTCCTCATCTGTCTCCCCACCCCTGCTTCCCCTAAACCTATCCACAAAAGCATGTACCTAATTTGCTCCTCTAAAGAAGACATGCCTCTTCTTTCCAGTACTGGAGAGAAATCTCACTTCAAGAATCTCACATTATCAATTACTGTATCTCCTTTCCTTTATTTTTTTTCTTTAATTTTAAATCTTAACTTTCCTTGATGCAAACATGCCATAACCAAAATCAAATTAAAAACAAAAACGGTTCTTACAAATTATTTAATTTTTCTCATCCTTTCACCAATAAACTTAAAAAAGCACATTCCATTAAATCCATTATAAGTTGACTATCCTGATTAGTGTTAACAACTGCATCAAAGACCTCCAAATGACCAAATAAAGACAATGCTCTAGTTTTAGTATTCACTGTACCCAATCTTTGTGTAATAACTAATAGTCATGACCTTTTACTCGAAATTTGCTTCCTCTGGTTTCTGTGATAGCTATTCACCTGTAGTTACTTCTCCCAACTCTCTGATGTTTCCGTACTGACTCTTCCTCTGCCAACCCTCTAAATGTTGGAGTTGTCTAGGGATCCCTCCTCTTGTCCTACATGTTCTGCTTGTCTTAAACAGTCATGTTCTCCTAATGTTCAGTTAATTTTTATATGTTAACAATTTCTAAATCTCCAGCCCCATCCTATCTCACAAGCTTCAGACCCTGATAGCCAACTGCCCACTAAACATCTCAACCTGGATTCCCCCAGCACCTTTAACTTAACAAAACTGACATTTTCTTCAAATTCCTTCCCTTTTTCTAGTTAATGCCACTACTAAATTAATGCCATTACTGTCTGACCAGCTCTTAATCCAGAAATGTAATCCTTGATTCCTCCCTTTTCCCTGACCTTCCAAATATTCACCAATTCCTGCTAATTATATCTTAAAGATTACCTCTCAAACATCTCCACTGCCTTATTTCAGATCATTATCAGCTCTTGCCTGCACTATTACCATATAGTCTCCTAACTGATGTTCTTGCCACTGACCACATCCTTTAAATAATGCACTTTCAGTTTGCACTATGGAAAATGTGTTTTAATCACGCTTTTGCTTAAATAGCTCCAATTGGTTGGTCCTACTACTTAGACAAGTCATTAACTAAAGGATAATTTTCACATTTTTAACTCTATGAAATGTAGATCTGTATTATAATTGGCGGTATCTTAAAAGCACCAACTAGCCAAGCAGCAGGAGCAAAGCACTCATTACTACACTAAAAGCACAAGCATCAAAATTTAGATAATGGGTGCTGGAGCCAATGGGAGGAAATATTTAAGAAAATACTGAGGGGGCGCCTGGGTAGCTCAGTCGGCTGAGCGTCCGACTTCAGCTCAGGTCATGATCTCACCGTTCATGAGTTCAAGCCCTGCGTCGGGCTCTGTGCTGACAGCTCGGAGCTGGAGCCTGCCTCAGATTCTGTGTCTCCCTCTCTCTTCCCCTTCCCCACTCATGCTCCGTCTCTGTCTCTCAAAGATGAATAAACGCTAAAAAAATAAAAAAATAAAAACTTCCCCTCTTTTTCGAAAAGAAAAGAAAAGAGAAAAGAAAATAAAAGAAAATACTGAGACATCTTTTATTCCTACAGAAACCATGGGGTACCTGGGTGGCTCAGTCGGTTGAGCATCTGACTTCGCCTCAGGTCATGATCTTGTGGTTTGGGAGTTCAAGCACCACGTTGGGCTCACTGCTGTCAGCAAAGAACCTGCTTCAGACCTTCTGTCCCCCTCTGCCCCTCCCCCATTTGTGCTCTCTCTCAAAAATAAATAAAAATTTAAAAAAAAATGTTTATACCTACAGAAACCAAATGATTGTCAAGAGAAAGTGAGGTACACAGTAAATGAGACATGTTCATCTGGTTTCCCACAGTGAGAATCGAGGGTAGACCTGCTGTAGTTAACTATAAATCTGCAATAGAGCCCAGCACCAATTTTTATACAATTACTTTAATTCCCACACAGATTAGCTCAAGAAATACTGTCACCAATACTCACGATGACACAAAATTGACACCATGAGGAAACTGTGCTACAAAACTGAAAAAGTGATTCAGAATCCACACACACGCGAAACTACTAGAAGAAACCAGCAAAGCTGGAATACAAATTAATATACGACAATCAAATGCATTTCTAAATACTACCAATGAATAATCTGAAAATGAAATTAAGAAAAAAATTCATTTGCAATATCACCAAAAAAGAACAAAATACTTAGGAATGTATTTAACAACAACAAAAAAAGTAAACATTGTACAATGAAAATTACGTAACAAAGAGTAAGCAATTAAATACAACCTATGTAATTGGAAAAACGTCTCAGGTTTCTGGATGTTAAACATTGTTAAGATGGCAAAATTTCCCAAATCAATCTATAGATTCATTATAGTATCTGTCAAAATCGCAGCTGCCTTTTTTTTTTTTTTTTTTGCAAAAACTGACAGATTGCTCCTAAAATTCATATAGAAAAACAGGAAACCCAGAATACACAAATAACCTTAAAAAAGAAGAAAACCAAAGGACTCAGACTTCCCGGTTTCAAAAGTTAATACAAAGTAACAGTAACCAAGACATGATGCAGGTGTAAAGGACACATAAAAGGAATAAAACTGAAAATCCGGAAACAAATCCTTACATTTATGTTCAACTGACCTTTAAAAAGACTGTCAAAACAGTTCAATAGGAAAGAAAAGTCTTTTTAACAAATGGTTCAGAGAAATTGGTATTCACATCTAAAAAAAAATTAAAAATGAAGCTGGACACCTACCTCACATACAAAAAATGAAATGGATCACAAACTAAATATAAGAGCTAAAACTATATAATTCTTAGAAAGATACACAGGAGTAAAAAAAAAAAAAAAAGAAAAATACACAAGAGTAAATCTGTCACTCTGTGTTAGGCAACATTTTCTTAAGTATGACATAAAAGGCACAAGCAAAACAAGAAAAAGAGATATATAAGACTTCATCAGAATTAAAGATATTTATGTTTCAAAGGACATCATCAAGTGAAAGAACAACCTAAAAGAGCAGGAGAAATTGCAAATAACACACCCAAAAAGGGACTTATCACCATGACACATAACGCTTACAACTCAATAATGAAAACATAAATAATCCAATTTTTTTTATTTTTTGAGAGAGAGATGGTGAAAGGGGGACAGAGGATTGGAAGCAGGATCTGCGTTGATAGCAGAGAGCCCAATGTGGGGCTCGAACTCATGTATCATGAGATCATGACCTGAGCTGGTCCAACACTCAACCAACTGAGCCACCCAGGAGCCCCAATAATCCAATTTTTTAAATAGGCAAAGACCTTAATCAACTGTGCTCCAAAGGTGTACAAAAGGCCAATTACTACATGGAAAAGATGCTCAACATCATTAGTCATCAGGGTAATGAATATCAAAACCACAATGAGGTACCACTGCACACCCTAGGATGGTTATAAGCAAAGAGACAGACAAGTATTGGTAAGGATGTAGAAAAACTAGAACCCTCGTAGTTGTTGGTGAAACTGTAAAAGGGTGCAGGCAGGCTCTTTGAAAAAAATCTGGCAATTTCTCAAAATGTTAAACACGGAGGTGTCATGTGACCAGCGATTCCACTCCTAGATTTGTATCCAAAACAAATGGAAACACATGTCCACACAAACCCTGTAAATGAACATTCAAAGCAGCACTATTTATAACAGCCAAAAAGTAGAAACAACCCAAATGTCCATCAACTGATGGATGGATTAACAAAATGAATATATGTCCATACAATGAAATATATTTTGGCCATGAAAAAAGAATGAAATACTGATACATGCTGCAACATGGATATAGATGAAAACATTGTGTTAAGTGAAAGAAGCCAGACACAAAAGGCCACATATTATATGATTCTGTTTATGTGAAATGTCCACTGGCAAAATATAACCAGGAAGTAGTGGTTGCCAGGGACTGGAGGGAGAGAAGGGGGAAATGGGGAATGAATGCTAAGTGGTATGAAATTTCTTAGGGGATAAAAAAATGTTCTAAAATTAGACAGTAGTGATGATTACATATTTGGGGGGGGAGGAGTAATCATTAAATTGTATACCTTAAAAGGGTGAATTATAATGGCATATGAAATACCTCAATAAAAGTTTTATTTTTTTTAGTGACTCAAAAGAAGACTTTTAACAAGAAGTCATCTTAAGAATACCTTAACCCAATGTATTTCAATTATACTTTCCTTTTTATAAGAATGACATATTAAAAAGCTGCCTTACAAGTGGCATAAAATAAAAACTTTACATGGTAAGTAGTGTTCCACTTTAATTAGCAGGGTTCTTTATTTCTTAGTAATACAACAAATAGTATATCTTGCAACTGATGGCATCTGTATTTGATATGATATAGTGTTTCCCATAAAGCTGTAATGAGTACCTTGGCAGGAAATGTTTTTCATTTTATGTAATTATTTTAATGTAAATATTAAGAATATATTCAACCCTAAACTGATGGGTTACTGCTTAGAATGAAGCTAAGTGCATTAAAGTTAACACATATTAAAAAAATAAATAACAGAGATGATAATCCAATATGGCAAGAAATAATGTTGGCAACAAAATTACTTAAGTTAGGAAATATATAGGTCAAGAATATAATCTAAAACCCTTCAAAATATGAAATGCTTTCACAAGCTAACCTCTCTCATACAATCTCATTCTCACTCCCCAATACTCCAATCACAATTAATTATTTCTCATTATTCCTGAAGGATGAGGTCGTCAAGAAACAGATCATAAAGGGCTTTATCCGTAATGACTGGAATTTATAAACAAGTACTTCTCAATCTTTTTTTCCACTTTGGCCCCAACCTCCTAAAAATCTCCATTAATAACAGCAACTTAACAGGGCATTAGTTCTCTTTGGTTTTGTTGCGGCAGTTTTAGTAGATTCCACATGTGAGATCATACAGTATTTGTTGCTCTGTCCGACTTACTTCACCTAGCATGATGCTTTCAAGATCCATCCATGTTACTGCAAGTGGTAAGATTTCATTCTTTTTTATGGCTAAATAATATTGCTCTGTACACTTATACCACATTTCTTTATCCACTGACCCATCAGTGAACAACTAGGTTGTTTCCCTATGTTGGGTATTGCAAAAAATGCTGTAATGAACATGTGGATGCACATATTTTTTTGAGTTAAGTGTTTTCCGTTTCTTTAAATAAATACCCAGAAGTGGAATTGCTGGATCATTTGGTAGTTCTATGTTTAATTTTTTGAGGAACTCCATACTGTTTTCCATGGTAAGTGAACCAATTTACATTTCCATCAACGGTACACAAAGGTTCCCTTCCCCCCACACCCTCACCAACATTTGTTATTTCTTGTCTTTGATAACAGCCATTGCAAAAGGTGTGAGGAAAAATTACTTTTAATTAATAATAATAAAAGAAAACTTCCCAAGGCCAAAAGGAAATAGGAATCTTCAAAACAACTATATTTCCAAAATATTGATTTTTAAAAACCTTAAATTCACAGGAAATTGCATAACACTAAAAACAGAAGAGCACAAGCTTCCAAAGAGAAAATTCAAGTTACCTACAAAAAAATCAGACTTATGGAGCACCTGGGTGGCTCAGCCGGCTAAGCATCTGACTTCAGCTAGGGTCATGATCTCACAGTTCAAGAGTTCAAGCCCCACATTGGGCTTTGCGTTGACAGCACAGAACCTGCTTTAGATCCTCTGTCTCCCTCTCTCTGCACCCCCCTCAAAAATAACAAACATTAAAAAAAAAAAAAAAAAAAACCAGACTTATAATTCTATGACTTCTTAAAAGCAACACTGGATTCTAGAAGACAATAGAGTAATGCCTCAAAATTGTGAAACACTTCATGCAAACTAGAATCCTATACCAACCAAATTAAATTTTTAAAAAGGAAAGCATTTAAAATAAGTTTTAAGATGTCAAGCCAAAACTTGAGGGTTTGGCTCTAGCAAAATGACGAAGTACCCTCTAAGAAAGTAAAAAACATGGGATGCAGGAAATAGTGTATCCAACACAAGGGATTAACATAGGGAAGTCTTAGATGACAGCTATGGAAAAGACCTAGAGAGCAACCAATCTGGATTAAAAGGAGAAAGAAGACTCCCAGTGAGAGATGTTTGAGGGAAAAGAAGGATTTAACAAAACTAGACAGTGTAAGACAGTAGAAAAATGTATAGACGAGACAAAAGCAGAGATAAAGTATTACAAGAAAGCAACTGCAATCATGGTACTATCTGGCTCTGTAATATACTACTTGGAGAATAATATTAACTTGGTCAAAATAATAAAAAAGCTATTTATTAATTTTCAACCTTTAGAAACAACCTATAAACAAAGCATGGAAAATTACAGTTAAGAATTTTAAGGGGCACCTGGGTGGCTCAGTAAAGCATCCAACTCTTGATTTTGGCTCAGGTCATGATCTCACAGTTTTTTAGCTCGAGCCTTGCATCGGGCTCTGTGCTGGCAACAGGGAGCCTGCTTCAGATTCTGTCTCCCTCTCTGCCCTTCCACCACTGTCTCTCAAAATGTTTAAAAAAAAAAAAAAAAAAAAGAACAGAATGTTCAAAGTTATCAAATTTTAAAATATACAAGTACAGATGACAAAAATTGAGAGATGGAAGGAGGAAGAGAAATGAAGGCAAAGGCAGGGACTTTAATACTCACCTTATAAAGGGGAGAAATAAAATCTAGAGTTGATGGAATAAGAAAAAAAACCTAAGTTTAAAGTTATAAAAGTAACCAATAGAAAAGCCAAAAATTGGAAAGGGGAAAAGAGATATAGGGCATATTTAACAGAATCTTTATCACAGCAAGAAAGCCTTTACATGGCAAGATGTCTAAAATGAATAACAGTAGTGTAAAGGTATTATTTAATATTATAGAGGTAATGACCAGAACAAAGGAACATAACACTTAAAAATTAAAGTACAGGTGCCTGGGTGCTCAGTCGGTTAGGCACCTACTCTTGATTTCAACTCAGAGCTTGGATCTTGCCATTTGTGGGACTGAGCCCCAAGTCGGGCTCCACACTGACAGCATGGAGCCTGCTTGGGATTTTCTCTCTTCCTCACTCTCTGCCTCTCCACCACTCACACTCTGTCCCTCTCTCTCAAAATAAACAAATAAAATTTTTTAAAAAATTAAAGTAATGACTCTTTCTCAAAGCAGGACTCAGGAGGCCTGAAGTCTAGCTGTTCCTTTTAAGCCATTCCCCTTCTGTATTCTTCGGTATTTTTAGTCAAATACATGCATTATTAAAGGAAATTTTCAAGTGTTTAACATAAATTAAAACTACCATTAGAAATAAGATAATGAGAGGTGCCTGGTGGCTCAGTTGGTTAAGTACTCAACTCTTGATTTTGGTTCAAGTCATGATCTCACAGTTCAGTTTGTGAATTCAAACCTCACACTGACAGCAGAAAGTCTGCCTGGGATTCTCGCTCTCCTTCTCTCTCTCTCTCTCTCTCTCTCTCTCTCTCTCTGCCCTTCCCCCGCTTGCGTGCGTGTGCACGTATGTGTGCGTGTATGTTCTCTCTCTCTCAAAATAAATAAATTAAAAAAAAAGAAAGACGACAATGAAACAGGCATTCCAGGTATGGAAACATACCATCAGACATGGTAGCTGTCTGGGTGACATAGATTACCTTTTAAATTTTAATATTTAAATTTTCTACAGAGTGTATGTATATAAAAAAATACATCTTATTGATAAAGCTGTGAATAGGAGCCTAGTAAGTTGAAACTTTTCTCAAAAGTGATGTCAGTGTCTTCTGATGTGAAGACAGATTCATTTATAATTAAGTTGGTAGATGTGAAGATAGAACTGGAAGCAGGTCATGTCTGAGAGACACAAATTTTTTCTATGAAGAGACAAAAAATCTGCTTAAGAAGAGGCCAGGAATGCTAAACATCATGTAATGCATGAAACAATCCTAACTCCCTAAAGAAACAGTAGACTACAGTAGCAATCTAAAGGTATGGTCCCTGGGAATCTACAAAGTCTACAAGGTCAAGCTAGTTTTAAAATAATATTAAGAAATTTTATTTGCCTTTTTCACCCTCATTCTCCCCATAAGTTTAGAGTGGGATTTTCCAGAGACTAAATAATATCTGATGATTTCACTCTAAAGACTAAAGGTATGAGAACATGTGTATTCTTGTTTTTATATTTTCTCAGTTTCAATTTCTAATACAGTAAATATTGAGAGAGATAACCCACATAAAAGTTCTTGGGATCCTCAATAGTTAAGAATGTAAAGGGGTCCTGAGTCCAGAAAGTTTGAGAATCACTGCACCAGGACATACTGTAAGACAAACCTAAACATTTTTTTAAGTTTATTTATTTTTGAGAAAGAGAGACAAGCCTGAGAGAGCAGGGGAGGGGCAGAGAGAGGGAGACAGAGGATCTAGAGAGCCCAACACGGGGCTCCACTCTAACTCACGAACCACAACATGACCTGAACCCAAGTCAGATGCTTCACTGACTAAGCCACTCAGGCAGCCCCTAAACATTTTTTAATGTTTGCAAATAGCCACTTTTGTTTGCTCCTCTCTAACGAGCAGCAATAAAACTCTTAAAACTAAAACTTCAAATAGCTTCATATTCTTCAGCCTGTTTTTGAGAAACAAAAATCTGAAAGATGGATTTAGACAACTGTCAAAAGTGGAAAAGATTGTGAAAGTTAGAGAAAAATAGAAAAAGGGAAACTCAGAAGAAACTCAACTGTGAGAAGGATTCCATCCTCCCTAACAATTCTCATCATTAACCTAAGGGAAAAACACTGCCCATTAACTTTGATTACAATCTAGAATCCTTATTTTAGTTTTATAAAGCACCTGAAAAGTCATTTACTTTCATGATAATGAAAAAAAATCCCTCTTTATAACATCCCTAAAATGATCATCTAGCCTCTTTTTAAACACTTCCCTGAACAGAGAATTTTTCTCTCACAACACCTAAATGCAATTTTTTATTTTATTTTTTTTTAATTAACATCCAAATTAGTTAGCATATAGTGCAACAATGATTTCAGAAGTAGATTCCTTAGTGCCCTTACCCATTTAGCTCATCCCCTCCGACAACCCCTCCAGTAACCCTGTTTGTTCTCCATATTTGAGTCTCTTCTGTTTTGTCCCCCTCCCTGTTTTTATATCATTTTTGTTTCCCTTCCCTTACGTTCATCTGTTTTGTCTCTTAAAGTCCTCATATGAGTGAAGTCATATGATTTTTGTCTTTCTCTGACTAATTTCACTTGGCATAATACCCTCCAGTTCCATCCACATAGTCGCAAATGGCAAGATTTCATTCTTTTTGATTGCCAAGTAACACTCCATTATATATACATATACAACATCTTTATCCATTCATCCATCAATGGACATTTGGGCTCTTTCCATACTTTGGCTATTGTTGATAGTGCTGCTATGAACATGCGGGTGCATGTGTCCCTTTGAGACAGCACACCTGTATCCCTTGGATAAATGCCTAGTAGTGCAATTGCTGGGTCGTAGGGTAGTTCTTTTTTAGTTTTTTGAGGAACCTCCATACTGTTTTCCAGCCTAAATGCAATTTTATACAACCTTTAACAGTCCACAAGTTACCCAGACTACAAAGTTCCACTACCTACTTTATTAGCCACCAATTTAAAATATCTTAAGAGTGTGATGAGAACAGTACTAAAATATTTCTCTTTTTCATTTCAAGTATGAAAAATATGCCTATTATTAACTAGTCTTCCCTTTGTACAGCTCTTAGTGATGTTTTAGCAAGAACTAGTAAATTTCTAATCTTGACCCTAGAACAAAATTTAGCATTTCTTAACCCTGGCTACAAAACAAAATCAAGAAAAAAAATTTTTTAAACACAAAAATATATAAAACCCACCCTGAACCTGGAGTTTGGAATCTCTAGGGTATGAGTTCTAATAAACTGGTTTGGCTGGTTTGGGTTTGGGTTTTTCAGCTCTACAGGTCAATTCTGGTACTTATCAAACATCAATTAGAACTATTAGGACAGATCAGCAATTCATCAAACATCCCAGGGTGTTTTCAAGTGCATAGATTCATCATAGGTGGGCGGGTCTCTTGTTCTATGTAACAAACAACTCTCCTGCAAAATTATTTTCAAATAAATATTATACAATTATATTATACCTAGAGTTTATTAAGTATTTTCTTCTTTATTTTCCTTCTTAACCCTGCAGCAATCCTGTGAGCAATACGGGCAAGTAACATCTCCATTTAATAGGTAAAAAAAAAAAACTAAAGCTGCTGCAGAGTTACCAGATTAAAAGCATATCCTGGGGCGCCCAAGTGGCTCACTCAGTTAAGCGACCTTGATCTCAACTCAGGTCTTAATCTCAGGGTCATGAGTTGAAGCCCCATATTGGGCTCCGTGCTGGGTGTGAAGCCTACTTTAAAAAAAAAAAAAAAAAAGTATATCCTTATCTTCTGAGTATATATTCAGTACTCTCTCCACTAGACTACTGTCTTCCCATTTCACCAATACCCCAGCACAACCAAAAAAGTTCTTGAGAGTTTTTTCTGAAATATAAACTTTACTAGCAAGGATGGAGAAAACCCAAAACTCATATTTGGATTGTTTTTATCACCTGGCTGACTGAAACCAAACAAATTCAACCCATTCTTGCGATGCATGTCCTGGTCCAATTTTTTCCCCTTATTTTTAACTTAACTTTTTTAGTTTGAGATAACTGTAAATTGACACACAGCTGTGAGAAAAAATACATTCCGTGCAACTTATACCCAGTTTGCCCAAACAATAGCATCTTTAAAAATCTCAGAATACCAGGGGCGCCTGGGTGGCTCAGTCGGTAAGCCTCCGACTTCGGCTCACATCATGACCTCGCAGTGAGTTCGAGCCCCACGTCAGGCTCTGTGCTGACAGCTCAAAGCCTGAAGCCTGCTTCGGATTCTATGTCTCACTCTCTATCTGCTCCTCCCCCACTCACACTCTGTCTCTCTCTCTCTCTCTCTCTCTCTCTCACAAATAAACATTAAAAAAAAAATCTCAGAATATCAGAACCAAAATATTAACATCAAATCAGTCAAGACACTAGTATTTCCATCATCACAAGGATCCCTCGCATTGCCCTGTTCCCCTAATTTTTAAATTCCTGATCTTAGGCATTATTTGGAAGTATATAATCATTAAGCCCTTACTCAATTTTATCCATTCGAAATACCAGAAATATCTTC
Source organism: Panthera uncia (assembly GCF_023721935.1). Taxonomy (NCBI): domain Eukaryota; kingdom Metazoa; phylum Chordata; class Mammalia; order Carnivora; family Felidae; genus Panthera; species Panthera uncia. Next base: position 27,145,301 of record NW_026057585.1, read on the forward strand.
GGAAGCCATGAAAAAAAACTTTATCTCACAAAGTACTGGTGGTCAGGATTGTTACAACACAAGATTTTTAGGCTACTACTATAACAATATCCCTTGCAGAATGGAATTTTCAAGGTAAGACCCCAGTTGTAGCTTTATGAAGCAAAATTTTTAAAAAATTTTAACTGACATGCATACTTTTTAATTTTTTTTAAGAGAACAAACATGAGCGGGGGAGGGGCAGGAAAGGGGAGGGAGAGAAAGAACGAGAGAGAGAGAGAAAATCATAAGCAGGTGCCACATTCAGTGCGGAGCCCATCACAGGGCTCGATCCCACAACCCTGGGATAAGGACCTGAGCTGAAATCAAGAGTCAGACATTCAACCAACTGAGCCACTCAGGCGCCCCCTGACATGCACACTTAATGATTCCATTTATATGAAGTTCTAGACAAAATAAATCTAAAGTGAAAAAAAATCAGAAATTGTTGCGGCAGAAAATAACTAAAAAAGACTACATGTGAGATTTCTGGGAAAAAAGAAATATTCTATACCCTGATAAGGGTATAGGTTACACAGGTATATCCATTTGTCAAAACTGTACTGGCATTAGGCAGTATTTTCTTAGATATGACATCAAAAGCACAAGCAAAACAAGAAAAAGGGATAAATTAGATTTCATCAAAACTAAAGACTTTTGTGCTTCAAAGTACACCATCAAGTGAAAGAACAACTCAAAGAAAAGGAGAAAATAATTGCAAATCACACACCCAAAAAGGGACTTATCACCAAAACACAAAAAGAACACTTAGAATTCAGTAGTGAAAACATAAATAATCCAATTTTTTTAAATGGGCAGAGGACCTTAATCAACAGTTCTCCAAAGGTGTACAAAAGGCCAATTACTACATGGAAAAGATGCTCAACATCATTAGTCATCAGGGTAATGCATACCAAAACCACAATGAGGTACCACTGCACACACACCAGGATGGTTAGAAGCAAAGAGACAGACAAGTATTGGTAAGGATGTAGAGAAACAGGAACCCTCATAGTTGTTGGTAAACTGTAAAAGGGTATAGGCAGGGTCTTTGGAAAACAGCTTGACAATTTCTCAAAATGTTAAACACGGAAGTGTCACGTGACCCAGCGATTCCACCCCTGGATTTGTATCCAAGACAAATGGAAACACATGTCCACACAAACCCTGTAAATGAACATTCAAAGCAGCACTGTGTAGCAGCGCTACAGCCAAAAAGTAGAAACAACCCAAATGTCCATCAATTGATGCATGTATCAACAAAATGAATATATATCCATACAATGAAATATATTTTGGCCATAAAAAGGAATGAAGTACTGATACATGCTGCAACATGGCTGTAGCCGAAAACACTGTGTTAAGTGAAAGAAGCCAGACATTAAAGGCCACATATTATATGATTCTGTTAATGTGCAATGTCCAGGACAGGCAAAATATAAACACAGAAAATAGATTAGTGGTTGCCAGGGGTAGTAGGAGGGAATAATGGAAAGTGACTACTTATGGTCACACATTTCCTTTCAGGGCTGATGAAAATGTTCTGAAATTAGACAATGGTGATGGCTGCACAACTCTATGAATATACTGAAAAATCAGTTAATTGTACCTTAAAAGGGTACATGTGAATTACATACATATAAATACAATATATGCATAACTCAATAAAGCTATTACTTAGAAAGTATACAGTTAATATGTGTAAATTTCACCTTTAAAAAGCTTCTTAAAATAATTATGGAGTGGAGTGTGCATAGAAGTATAGATGAAACAAGCATGGATACAAAAAAGTTTATTATAGTATTCTGTTCACTTTGTATGTTTCTACATTTTCCTTAATAAAAAGCTTTAACTGATGTATAAAAAGTTTTTAAAAAATAAAGTAAACTGTATTTTTATTTCCTTTGTTTGACAAAGGAAATAGAATCGAGAAGTTGCTACCTTCTTCATTCTTTTGCAGATAGGACCGAAGACTCCATGTGAGACAAAAATGAAAAGTACTTCATCTTAAAAATGTACAAAGAGAATTTCAATCCTAAGTTTCAAAACAGTTCCTTACTCTTGAGTTCCTGTGGTTTTCATGGTTAATACATGAGACAATTCCTAATAAATGGGTGTAGTAACTCCTAATACTATGCTATCCAGTACAGCAGCCACTAGCTACATACAGCCATTTAAAACTTAGTTTTAATGAATTAAATTATAAATTCAGTATTCCGTCACACCAGTTATATTTCTAGTGTTCAACATCTACACGTGGCTATTGGCTACCATAGTGGATAGAGCAGATATAGATCACTGCCATCAGTGGAGAAAGTTCTATTGAACAGCACTACATGAATACGTAAAAAATATCCACAGGGAAACTTCCACATTCCAACTTAAGGTTGTTATACTGCATTTTACTGCAATAACCAAATCCTGAAAAACAAGGAAAACAAAGCATAAAAATATCAACCAAAGAATATCATTCATGGAAGTTTACACTAAAACAGCAGTTAAATTTCACTTTCAGAACCACCCAGCTACAGATGTTGGCCATGACAACTCCTCAGAGGCAAATTTCCCCATCTGTTAAAATAGATTATTACTATACTGCCAGTTTCCTAAAGTCAGATATAAAGATTATGCTGAAATACGAATAAAGCAAATTACCCTTCCAGTCAAGGATCTAATGAAAGGTGTAATCAATGACATCAAAGAATTTATGATCCATAGCAAAATACACAGAATAAAATTCCCTTCCAAACTGAGCTTTGAGGCAAACATCATAATTAAAAGGATTATTAAATATATTTTGTTTCATCCAGAAAAGAAGTTTAACCAGATGATTTCTGTACTTCTCGTTCTACAAATGTGTGCACATTTCATCCTGATTAGGTATAGATTTCCGTTAATGCCCACTAACATGAATATGCAGTATCAGGAAACAGGTGCACTCTTAATTCAAATATTTGAGAATATTTTTAGTACTTTACAAAAAAGTGGTGAGCAAACTTAAAATGTGAATTGGAATGTTTTTATATTTAGGACCCAAAAACACAAAAACAAAATTTCACTTTGTATTCCTTCTCAAGCTATCACTGCAAATGGTTGGAGTGTGAATAACATTCTAAATATCAAGAACAGAATACTTTTTTTTAAGAAATTTAAAATCAAAATCAACTCTTTCCTTGCCAAGACTACTGGGCACCTAAAGCTCTTAGTCAAAATGGCTCCGTGTAAAGCATTTTCAAGCCTTTGAAAAGGTCACTTAAGAATGCAAGTACATTTTACTTTATCCTCATAAAATTCTTTTAAATTCAGTCTTTGCAGTCCACTGCTCCCCTCCCAAAAGGAATTCTCAAGACAGAATGAAAACCTGTAAATTGAAACCAGCCTGTAGGCAAGGTATACAGAAGAGTCACATGGAATCAATATGAAGGAGAAAGTTACTACTACCGGAGCATCTGGAGTCAAATTAAATCAAGCACTAATTACATATTTCTAGTTCTGTACTGACCTCACATGGAGCTTTCTTACATTATACACAGGCCTACCTAGGTCTGCATATCTGAATTTGTAAGTGGTTCTATCTTTAACCAAAGTTAAATGTTTCAAAGCACAGAATAACATACCATATCCCCTTCCCCATTGTTCACGAACCCTCTTCTCTGTTCGTCAAATCACCCCGATAAATCCATCTGTTCCCTCTAGTTGCTTCCAAAGAAAAATTCTAGCAACCAAAGGCACCAGATTGTAAAACACACACTCAGAGTTAAGAGTTCTGGCACTACCAAAATATGTTAAGAAATCTTGGCAAATTAGTTAAAATCCCTTGAACCGTATTACCTCAGTTGTAAACATGAATAATACATATCTACTTCCGAGCAGGGATAGGAGTTAGAATTTATTGTGTGCTCCAAATATAAGGTGTCTTTCCCCCATCTCACACTTTCCCTCCTACTTCTCCCCTTTAAAGCTTTCAGGGTTTGCTTCCAGCCTCCACTTAATTCCTTATCCTTGTTACTCCATCCTGCTCTTCTTACTCTAGCCCCTTACTCCAATTCCATACAATTCCACCACCCTCTCGTTCCAAGCTGCTACTTCCCTTTGCGCCCCCTAAGGTCCCAGGCAGCCCCTTCATTCAGCTCCCCACGTCTCCCACAGTCCGCATTTCCTAACGGCTCCTCCCCTCGGTTCCCCACCCCCTCATCACCAGGTTCATCCTGCCCCTCCAACCGTCTCCCGCCCCCAGGTTCCTTCCTTCCCCTCCAAACACAGCTTCCCCGTCTCAACGTTTCATCTTGGTCCTCCAACCGACTTCCCCAATGCCTTGTTCGCTCCCTATTTTCTCCAACACCCAACTGAACACTCCATTCTATCCATTCTTTTCAACGTATACATAAACGCAAGGGACCCAAATACACACACTAGAGATCCCACCCCCACCTCGATCCTCCATCTTTCCCTTTTATACTTGCTTCCTTTCTTCCTTTCCCCCCACCCCCACCTCCTCCGGAAGAGCCTGGTTCCCAGGCCAAGGTCTCTCACCTCATTCGGTCACTTCAGTGGTGCCAACCGCTTCATACAGGAAAAAACAACCAATCACGTCCCCTTGGGCGCTTCCCCTGCGAGTCCAAGTACTTACTGGGCACCCGCCCCACCGGGCACCCCGCACATGCACACGCACAAACCGAGGTCCCGGGGACGAGGGTTGAGAAGAGTGAGCCTTCTCACACCGGCCTCAAACACAGACCACTTCGCTACAGCCCTTCGCCATTTTGGTTTCCCGCGGACTGCCGGTGCATTCTGGGAGCGCGGAGCGACTCTGGTGCCGAATGGCAGCTCTCCAGGGCTGCGAGGGGGCGGGGACTGTGCGGTGAGCGCGGAAGAACACCGCGCCCTGCGTCCCTGGCCGAAGCTGAACAAAGAAGGACTCTTTAACGTAGCAGTGGGGCTAAGTCCTTCCGCCGCCGGCGCTAACACAATAGTAATCGCTGCGCTCCTGGCCGTCGGCTGTGTTAAGTGTGCCTCTCTTATAAAGAACAGCGTCGCGTCCAGTCTTCACCGTGCGTGGGTGTTTTTTTTTTTTTTTCCTGAAAAATGCGACAGTGATCTCTACATCTTGCCTTGCCAATTTCCTTTCATTACCTTAGATAAGACACGTTTCTTCTATCTTCACTTGAAGCCTGCTGTTCGAATTTCCTTCAGCGAGGAAACCCTGGATGTCAGGATTAAATTTTGCTTGGCGATGCTTGTACAGTCCCAAATTCCTTATCGGGAGCTCCTTGTGTAGAAGATTTTCGAACTTTTTTTTTTCCTAGACGTTGAAAGGTTTTTCGGTGTATATGCTTTGCAATCATTCCTAATTATGATGAAATCTGAGAATATCCTGTACAAAGTGATTTATTTTAGGAATACAGAACTTTTTTACACTAGGGCAGATCCATAGCCTGCCAGTATCCTGCTGCCGACCGGAGTCCCAAGTGACAAACTGGAAGTGTGCGTGCTTGTCTCTGAGTTACGCTTACATACAACCTAGCTCCCCTTAGTAGCCACCTGGGTACCTTTGTAGCTTTGTCAAAATAATTTAAAAATCATTTTATATTTTTGTCTCATTATATAACAGGAGTAAAATACAAGGACAAATTAATATATTTTTTTTCCTCTCTGAAAAAGTGCCTCTTGGGCCTAAACTCACTTTGCTCATATTTCAACGTTTTTTGTTTTGTTTTTTTTTTTATTTTATTTTTGGGACAGAGAGAGACAGAGCATGAACGGGGGAGGGTCAGAGAGAGAGGGAGACACAGAATCGGAAACAGGCTCCAGGCTCCGAGCCATCAGCCCAGAGCCTGACGCGGGGCTCGAACTCACGGACCGTGAGATCGTGACCTGGCTGAAGTCGGACGCTCAACCGACTGCGCCACCCAGGCGCCCCACTTTGCTCATATTTCAAAAGGGATTCCCTCAGCCCATAATCTCAGGATTTGGCTAATAAATATTTAGTCTATCCACACCATTCAGTAGCCACACCTTCCATACCTTTGCTTCTCCTAAGTAATAATCCTAATTGAATTTAAGTCTGTCTTGCTATGGCCTCTATCAGCTACCTTTCAAGTTTCACTTTCTCTGAATTCTATTATAAAGTAGTCTCTCATAAATTCCTCTTCCATGTCCTTAACACTTTTAGTTGAGAAGAGTTTTGAATTTAAAAAAGTAGATACAGTCCCAAAACGGATAAAGATATTACGCCAACAGGTGTATTTATTAGGTGCAGCAAAGCCTAATCATAGAACATCAATTCTGAAGAACATTTTGGTGTAAGCTCTCCCCAATGTCTCTCTCAAGGGGTCAACAAGTCACAGATTTAACATCCTCAGTAGTAATTCAATAGCTCAGAGACAGTCATTTCAATTTCATAAATGCTAATAATTAGAAAATTCTTCCATCTATAAATGTGCTATGCCTTCCTATGAAATTCCCATTTACTAGTTTAACTTTGGCCTCTTTAGCCAAAAGTATTCTAATCCTTTATACATGACAGAGGCAATAATGACTATTAAAAAAAAAAGCATATCATTTTCCTATGTAAATGCACAGGTACAAAAGTGCATTAATGTAATTTAACAAAACCAGGTTCAGAGAATCAAGGGCACTAAGGGAGCCACAGTAAAAGATAAAGAACACCTATAACTGGGGTCTTAGAAATTTCTGTTAACTAGCAAATGTGCAATAAATTAAGACTTTACATAGATGTATTATCTAGGTTTACATGTGAGGACAAGGTGAGCCTAGGATCCCCCTCTGCCATCTTCCCCAGAAGTCTTGGATTAGGACTTTTTTTTTTTAAAGGAAGTAGGAACATTTATTTTTATTTTTATTTTTATTTTTTTTAATTTTTTTTTTCAACGTCTTTTATTTATTTTTGAGACAGAGAGAGACAGAGCATGAACGGGGGAGGGGCAGAGAGAGAGGGAGACACAGAATCGGAAACAGGCTCCAGGCTCCGAGCCATCAGCCCAGAGCCTGACGCGGGGCTCGAACTCACGGACCGCGAGATCGTGACCTGGCTGAAGTCGGACGCTCAACCGACTGCGCCACCCAGGCGCCCCTATTTTTATTTTTTTTTAACATTTATTTATTATTGAGAGACAGAGAGAGACAGAGCGTGAGCAGGGGAGGGGCCGAGAGATGGGGAGACACAGAATCCAAAGCAGGCTCCAGGCTCTGAGCTGTCAACACAGCCCGACGCGGGGCTCGAACTCACAGACCGTGAGATCATGACCTGAGCCAAAGTCGGACGCTTAACCGACGAGCCACCAAGGTGCCCCAGGGACATTTTTTTAAATGTTTGTTTATTGTGAGAGACAGAGAAAGAGGAGAAACAGAGACAGAGAGAGGGAGAACAAGCACATGCGCACCCACATGGGGAGGAGGGCGGAGAGAAAATCCCAGGCAGGCTGAACCAGGGCTTGATTTCACCAACCAGTGAGATCATGACCTGAGCTGAGATCAAGAGTCAGATGCTTAACTGACTGAGCCACCTAGGTACCCCAGATTAGGACTTTAAAAAGAAATGTCAAGTACCTCAGAAGTACACAGCAACGTACCTTTTGCTGTTATTTATTTATGTAATAGTCATTACATAATAGTCATGATCTAGTAGTCATTAGGATTGTTCTGGTTCTCCTTTCTTCCAGACACAGCAAAATTGCACTCTTTTGCATCCTCGAAGTTAGGTATGGCCATGTAACTCACTTTTACCAATGAAATGGGAGAAGTGATCCGTATCACTTCCTGGCAAAAGTTTTAAGAGGCAGAGGCACATCCCCTTCCCCTCTGCTGTGGTGATGATGGAACCATGTGTTGAAATAGAACAACTGTCATTTCAGGTTCCTAAATAACTACAATAAGCAGAAACTAGATGTGCAACCATCACCACAATACAGTTTTAAAACATTTCTACTACCCCCAAAATGTTCATTATGCCCATTTGTAATCAATCCCACTGGGAACCCCAGGCAATGTTATCTGCCTCTATATATCCGTCTTTTCTGGCCACTTTATATAAATGGACTCCTACAATATAGTCTTTTGATATGGCTTGTTATACTCATCACGATGTTTTTGAAGTTCATGCATGTTGTACCACGTGTCTGTGGTTCTTCCCTTTGTATTGCTGAATAGTACTCCATTGTATGAATGTACCATGATCATGGTATGAATGTAACTGTCACCAGATGCACATTTGGATTATTTGCAATTTTTAGCTATTATGAGTAATGCTGCTATGACAATGTGTGTACATCTTTGTGTAGATACTTGTTTTTATTTTTCGTGGATAGATTCCTAGAAGTAGAATTGCTGCACTGTATAGTACATTTGTGTTTAACTTTTTAAGATACTGCAGAACTGTTTTCCAAAATGTGAACAATGTGTGAAGGTTTCAACTTCTCCACATCCTCACTAATACTTGATATGGTCTATCTTTTTTTTTTTAAATGAAGATTAAGTACTGTAATTGTACTATCTTCAACCTAGCAAAACCTTTCCCCAGTCAAATGTATAATTCTCCTGCCTCTTACGAAATTCCTTCATCATTTTTTACAGACTCTGTCGTCTTTTTGCTAACAGAACTCAGAGCCCTCTCCCCCCCACCGTCCCTTCTCTACTACCTAAATGCTGAATGAATGTCATCTTGTTTTTTTAGTCATGTTTCTATTTATACAAAGAATCAAAGAACTATTGGCTCCAGTGGGAGTGAAGTGGTTTCTCATTTTGGTTTCAATTTTTATTTCCCTAATGGTTAATGATGTTGAGCATCTTTTCATGTGCTTATTAGCTAGCAATTCTTATATCCTTGGTGATGCATACATTCATATATTTTACCCATTTTTTAGCCGGGCTGTTTGTCTTCTTATTATCAAGTTACAATAAATCTTTATATATCCTGGATACAAGTCTTTTACCAGACACATTATTTGAAATTATTTGCTCCCACTCTGTGGCTTGTCTTTTCATTTTCTTAATGGTGTCTTTTAAAGCTCAAAAGGTTTTTTATTTTTATTAAATGGAATTTTTTGAATGCCATATGCTTTAGATGTTATATCTGAGAACTCTTTGCCTGACACAAGATCATAAACATTTTCTATTATGGCTTTTTTCTAGAAGTTTTATAAGTTAACTCTTACATAGTGTATGATTCATTTGAGTTAATTTTGGGGTACACTATGAGGTATGGGCCTATATTCATATTTTCGCATACGCAAAGTCAATTGGAGAAATGAAATTTTGTTGTGTGAAGCCACTGTGATTTGGAATTGTCTTCTACCCAGGATATTTTAGTCTATTCTGACTGAAACAACCTAGATATGTTAATATGGAACAGAAGTCAGTAATAGCATTAAACTCTCTAACATATGAGAACCAAAAATAAAAAATGTGAAAATTTGAGCAGAAAATTCAAATTTAGGGAATTCTCAATATTTAATAATGAAAAGTCACAGGAAATGTTAGAAAATACAATATTTATAAACCTACAAGCTCCCAATCATTAGCCATTATTCTCTCATCGAAAAGGGCTAGAATTTTTAACATTGTTTATGGTGCAGAGGTAGGAACATAAATCATCAGATGAGTCAGAGAGGTCAAAGAAAAACATTCTGTGTCCTTGTAGTTTGCTTTTATAAGTCTGGAAAGGGAAACAGAAGTGACACAACAAAAGAAAAATGAATGTTCCATAATAATCAAATCAAAAGGATTTATTAAAATCTCTCCTTTTTATACAAAGCTTTAGTGTCCGTATATAGCAAGAACACTGCTTTTAAATCCAGTTATTTGTTGTAAAAGTGTATACAGTTGACTCTTAAACAATGCATGGCTTAGAGATACCAACCCATCCCCATCCCACACAGTGGGAAATTCATGTATAACTTTTGATTCCTAAAATACTTAACTATTGTTCTTGCTTCTGCAGCACACACACCAGAAAACTTAATTACTATTAGCTCACTGCTAATGGGAACCCTTACCAATAACATAAACAGTTGATTAAAACATACACGTTATGTGTAGTATATACTGTATTGTTACAATAAAGTAAGCTAGAGAAAAGAAAATGTTATTAAGAAAATTATAAGAGAAAATATATTTACAGTACTGTATTGTAGTTATCAAAAAAATCTACATATAAGTGGATCTGTGCAGTTCAACCTGTGTTGTTCAAGGGTCAACTGTATAGCAAACTTAGACCCCTCATATAATACACCTTAGCATATGATGTGCCCATTATCAATTTTTTGCTATCACTTCCAAATTCACTCGTCATCACTTGCTTTGTGAAAATGGACATGGACCCTTTAAATATTTTTTTCTTCACCAGCTAGCAGTACATTAAGTGTCATCAAAGGTGAATGCTGAAGAGACCATGCGTTCGTTATAAAGCAGTTTTCCTTCTTTTTTTAAAGTGCATTCTCTGCAGCCTCCTGCAGTGTGCACAGCTTCCCCAGAACTGGGATCCTGTAGAACATACACCTTCCTCAGACTTGTCAAATCATCTTTTCTCTATCCCAACCCCAGAAGAATTTGCATGTGCTGCCATTAAGTGATATTTGTGCTGTCTTTGCAGTCAAAAATTTAAGGCGAGTGATTGAAAAGTGTATGTGCAGTCAAAATAAATCACTCAAGAGTCATAAGAGCTAGGTTCCAATTCCCATTTGCACATACCTTGCTTATAACACAAGCTGTGGAAGATTAAATTACCAAAATTTGGAGGAGGGGGATGAGAGAGAGAGAGAGAGGAAGGGAGTGAGGGAGGGAGATTGAGAGACAGAATTATATCCAATGGTAAGAAAGATTAACCTTCTTATCTATGTTTACACTGTTATTTGGCCCACTGAACATTCAAAGATGTGGACAAGGTAAAAGAGACAGCATGAGGTAAGAGGAAGAGAAACTGAAATAGGAATCCCGGAAGACCACAGACCTCAGTCGCTAGCCAGCCTGTCACTTTATTAGCTGAGTGATCTTGAGCAAGCTCACTGAACTCTCACACAGTCTGGGTTTTTGTGTGTGTGTGTGAGCTCAGTGGGGAAGCTTAGAATATCAACATTAAGGCTTCATCAAATGGACTAAATAAAACAGTTGTGTAAAAGTGCTTTATTTTTTCTCTTACAGCAAGTATTACATGTTTGACTCCCCTGATTCAACTTCAAGCTCTTTGAGGGTTGGAGGGCATTATTCTTCTTTATTTCCCTGTTCCTAGAAACACCTGGACCACAGGATAGCCCTTACATTAAATAAATTAAAAATGGATATATATTTAACAATGTTAAAGATGTTCTTCTGTATGGGGAGAACTATGCTGTATACTCAGGACAAGATACAAGCATCAATAATACATTATTCACAAAGCAGGCTGGAAGGCTTAGGGTCTGGAGATAGTGATATTAATAAGCAATTAAAACAAAATGCAAATCTATAATATGTGAAAAGTTGTGATGTATCCTAAGAATGAGAACAAATTTAATGGAACTAATGTGAAAGATATAATCAAGGATAGAAAGATGGTTGGGTCTTATTGTGAGAAATCTCATATGAAAAGTGGTATATTGGGCAAGACTTTTTTGATTGCAAGGGTTACAATTGCAACTTGAACAAGCTTTGGAAGGGCAGAACCCCTTTGGTCTTGCCTGGAAACAGAAACTAGAAAGATATCAAGATCTTTCTGGAAACAGAAACTAGAAAAATATAAGGATCTTTCATCTCAATCTCTCTCAGTCTCTCCCTTTCCCCTTTTCTTACTCTCCATCTCTCCCTCTCTTGTTTCTGCTCCTCTTTGAATGGTATTTTCACTTTCTTCTTCTGCAGATGGCTTTTTCCATTTAGTAGGAAATAGGGTATTAAGCAAGGCTACATATTACTATAGTAACCAGTTAAGAAAAGGGAATTTTCTCCCTCTAAGGCCTTCCCCCATCCTTATTCCCCACCTTTACAGTTCTAGCCAGAAGAAGAAGAAGAAGAAGAAGAAGAAGAAGAAGAAGAAGAAGAAGAAGAAGAAGGAGGAGGAAGGGGAGGAAGACAGGAAGGAAGAAAGGAAGGAAAGAAAGAAAGAAAAGAAAGAAAGAAAGGAGGAAAAGGAAAGAAAAGAAAAAAGAAAAAAATCCCAGGGAAGTATTCTGATGGGCTAGACTTGGGTCACATACCCAAACTGGACCAAATATTACAGGCAAGAAGATGAATTATTACACTCAACAGAAACTGAATCAGTGCCCATCCCTGCAGCCAAAGAAGTGAAGGTTTTTTTTTGTCAGCTGCCACCACAAGAAGCACATAACTGGAGTGGGAGAAAAGGTGCTTCCCCAAAGAAAGAGTTGTTATTCTGGGCTGCCAAAATACTTTAAGTCTACTAACATGCAATGAAGTTTGTACTTCCATTATAACAACGGAAGCAGTAATGATAATATTGATAATAATAACATTTGTTGAATGTTTACCCTTTGCCAAGATGTGTGAAAAGTACTTTACAAATATTATTTAATTTTCCCAAGAGAAAGGAGTGGGCTGGTATTAGATGGAAAACTAAACACCTAATCAAGCCTTAGTACTCCAATCCAGTCTGCTTCATTAGTATTCTTCCCTGACTCTCCTATACCAGGAATGAGGGATTGGCACAAATAAAAATTATAACTGAAGGAAAATAAAATTATATAATCTTGGGTAATCAATTTAATTTCTCAAAATTTTTGTATTAACCTGGAGTGCTTGCAGGATTGCTGATAGGAAGACAGGAGTGTGTGTATGGAAATGTAGAGTTAATGGTTAGCTCTAAGTGGTAAGATTTTTTTTCTTCTTTGTGCTTGTCTCTATTTCCTACTTTTCCTACTCTTCTAATATTTGAAATGTTATTTAAAACTCATACAGTGCAGCAATATAGGATTTTGGTCATGTGACCCATGAGAAAATTTAGATGCTGTCAGTTTGGGGCATTGGAAAGCTCCAAGGCATTCAAAACCTGGGCTCCTTGGGGAGCTCTCCAGGGTACTGGACTGCCTCTCCTGAAATTCTGACCAGTGAACCAGATCCTTGTGTTTCTCTTCTGACCCATTTGCCCTTGGTCTACATTGAATCTTGCCCTTCTGATTAACTGGCTGTCTCAATTCTGTATTAATTGGCAACTTAGTTCTCTGAGTGAGTTCCCAATAGGCTTTAACTGTTAATTTTATGCTGATGCCTACAAAATTTATAGCAGTAATTTTCTTCCCACCTAAACTCATCTGTCTCATTTCTACTACTATTAGTCTTCACTAATTTGTTTGACAAATAACGTGGAGTGTAAACAGATATGTAAAATGCAAAATTATAAAACTTCCAGAAGATAATATAGAAGAAAATCTAGGTGACTTGGGTATGGCAATTCATTATTAGGTTCAACACCAGAACCATGTTCCATGAATTAAGAACACTGTAAGTTGAACTTCGTGAAAATGATTTTTGCTTTATGAACAACATGACTTAGATAATGAAAAGAAAGACAAGGATTGGGAGATAATGTTTGCAAAAATCCATATTCAGGGGACTGTGTGGCTCAGTTGGTTAAATGTTCAACTTTGGCTCAGGTCATGATCTCACAGCTTGTGAGTTCAAGCCCCATGTTGGGCTCTTTGCTGGCAGCTTAGAGCCTGGAGCCTGCTTTGGATTCTGTGTCTCCCTTTATCTCTGCCCCTCCCCTGCTCAACGTCTGCTTCTCTCTCTCTCAAAAATAGAGAAACATTAAAAAAAATTTTTTTTAACCCATAACCAGAATCCAGTAAAGGGGTGCCTCAGTGGTTCAGTTGGTTAAGCATCCAACTCTTGACCTCATGGTTCATGAGTTCAAGCCCCATGTTGGGCTATGTGCTGACAACACAGAAGTTGCTTGGGATTCTCTCTCTCATTCTCTCTCTGCTCCTACCCCCCCTTCAAAATAAATAAATAAACTTAAAAAAAGAATTCAGTAAAGTTGCAGGATAGAAAATTAATACACCAAAATCTGTTCCATTTCTATACAACAATAGTGAGGTGACAGAAAGAGAAATTAAAAAAAAAAACACCTCATTTATTATTGCACCAAAAAGAGTAAAATACCTAGGAATAAACTTCACCAGAGTTTATACAAAACTATACTCCAAAAACTATAAAACACTGATGAAAACATTGAAGACAATACAAACAAATAGAAAGATATACCATGCTCATGGATTGCAAGAATTAATATTGTTAAAATATCCATACTACTCAAAGCAATATACAGATTCAATGCAATCCCTACCAAAGTACCAATAGCAATTTTCACTAAACTAGAACAAATAATACTAAAATTTGTATGGAACCATGAAAGACCCCAAATAGTCAAAGCAATCTCGAGAAAGAACAAAACTAGAGGTATCACAATCCCAGATTTCAAGATATACTATAAAACTATAGTAATCAAAACAGTATGGTGCCAGCACAGAAATAGACACAGAGATCAATAGAACAGGATAGAGATCCCAGAAATAAATCCATGCATATTTAGTCAGTTAATCTGTGACAAAGGATGGGACACCAGGATGGCTCAGTCAGTTGAGTGTCTGACTCTTGATCTTGGCTCAGGTCTTGATCTCAGAGTCATGAGTTTGAGCCACGCACTAAGCTCTGTGGTGGGCATGAAAGCTACTTAAAAATAATTTTTAAAAAATCAATGACAAAGGAGGCAAAAAATACACAATGAAGAAAAGACAGTTTCTTCAATAAACAGTGTTGCCAAAACGGGCAGCCACATGCAAAAGGATGAAACTGGACCGCTTTCTTACACCATACACACAAAAAAATTCAAAATGGATTAAAGACCTAAATGTGAAACATGAAAGTATAAAACTAGAAGAAAATAGGCAGTAATCTCTTGGCATTGGTCTTAGCAACATATTTATGGGTATGTCTCCTCAGGTAAGGGAAACAAAAGCAAAACAAACTATTGGGACTACATCAAAATAAAAAGCTTTTGCACAGGCAAGGAAACCATCCACCAAATGAAGAAACAACCTACTTAATGGGAGAAGATAATTGCAAATGGTATATTTGATAAGGGGTTAATATCCACAAAATATAAAGAACTTACACAACTGGACGCCAAGAAAACCCAAATAATCCAATTTAAAAATGGACAGAGGACCTGAATAGACATTTTTCCAAAGAATACATACAGATGACCAACAGATACATGAAAAGATGCTCAACATTGCTAATCACCAAGGAAATGCAAATCAAAACCACAAGATAATATCTCACACTGGTCAGAATGGCTAGTATCAAAAGATAGGAAACACAAGTGCTGACAAAGTTGTGGAAAAAGAGAACCCTTGTGCACTGTTGGTAGGAATGTAAATTGGTGCAGTCACTGTGGAGAACAATATGAAGTTTTCTCAAAAAATTAGTAATAGACATACCATATAATCTAATAATTCCATTATTGGATATTTACCCAAAGAAAAGAAAATGAAAACACTAATTCAAAAAGATACATGCACCCTTACATTTACTGCAGCATTATTTATAGTATCCAAGATATGGAAGCAACCTAGGTGTTTATTGGCAGGTGAATGAATACAGAAGATGTGGTGTATACACACACACACGTGCACGTGCAATGGAATATTACTCAGCCATAAAAACTAATGAGATCTTGCCATTTGCAACAACATGGGTGGTCCTGCAGGGTATTATGTCAAGTGAAATAAGTCAGACACAGCAAATACCATATGATTTCACTTATATGTGGAATCTAGAAAAAACAAAAACAAACAAAAGAAACAGACTCATAAATTCAGAGAGCAAGCTGGTTATTGCCAGAGGAAAAGAGGATGGGGGTATAGGTGAGATAGGTGAAGGGTATTAAGAGATACAAACTTCCAGTTGTAATATAAATAAGTCACAGACATGAAAAGTACTGCATAAGGAATATAGTGAATAATATTGTAATGTTGTACATTGACAGATGGTAATCACACTTATCATGGTGAGCATTGCATAATGTATAGAATTATCGAATCATTCTGTTGTGCACTTGAAACTAATATAACATTGTAAGTCAACTACACTTAAATAATGAAATATTTTTAAAACTTTAATTATGATGATCTTTAGAAACACATGAATCTTATAAATGAATAGCATCAATTATGTCTAAAAACGATTCTCTTCTATAATCCATGTGCTTTTCCCTTACTCTTTTTTTAAGCTGTTGGGAAGTGTTTTGATTATGTAGAAGAAATTCATTAAACTTTCTAAAATGAGTTTTCAAACAATCTTTTGTAGTTTCAATTGCATCATTTGGTACCTATTATACTGAGGCTGCTATTAAAATTTCTGAAATATTATAAAATAAGCATTAAAAATTTAAAATTTTTGAAATATTATAAACTATAAAGATTTCCCATATCATGTTTATACTTTTCAGGTTTATTTATAATACCCAAGAAGTTCTGGTTTTACATTGTTCAGTTTTGGGGTGCCTAGTTGGCTCAGTTGGTTGAGCGTCCAACTCTTGGTTTTCGCTCAGGTCAGGCTCAGGTGATGATCTCACAGTTCATGAGCTCGAGCCCCATATCGAGATCTGTGCTGACAGTGTGGAGCCTGCTTGGGATTCTCTCTCTCTCTCCCTTTCTCTCTGCCCCTCCCCTACTCATACTCTCTCTTTCAAAATAAATAAAAATAAACTGAAAAAAATAAATTGTTCAGTTTTGTTTTTGAATCTTAAGTCTTTGAAAATTTTTTAAAAAGTTATACTATACTATACTATGATTTAAAAGAAACAGAATATGAATGGAAAGGGAGACCATGGATATCAGTCAATAGTCATAGTTGATAAATTTGGGGAAGTCTAAGTATGTAACTTTCTAAAATTGAACTTAGTAGTCTCAATTGATTTTACTGAAATTTTTTGTCATGTAAATGATGATAATTTCTACCTATATCTCATTCTTACTTCTCAAGCTTTTACTTTGACTATGTAGTGAAATCAGTATAGTGAACTCAGTTGATGAGTATATTAGATTTCACAATAATGTGAAAATTACTGGGCTGAATTTTGTTTTAGAGCACCAATTGTTGTGGTATTTACTTCTGTTTGAATTAACTATAGTGTCTAATGTCAAAACAATACATTGGAACCAGTAGTTAGGGTAAAAATTATCCATGTACAGATGGTGGCAAAAGAGTTATCAGTTAAACTCCAGATGTAAAAATACCTTAAGTATGTATTCAGAGTTGTGAATGGAATAAGGATTCTCACAGTATTAATGTACCTTCAATAAGCTGTGCAAATAAAGAGAGTGAAACACAATCTGTTCTATACATTTTCACAATCTTAACTGCTGTAACACGAGAAATGGTTTCTTAAGGGTAGAAACCCTCAACTGCTTTTAGACCACGAAAGTCCATCAAGTTTACAGCTAGAGACTTCTATCCATCAGAATATTTGGTACTCTTATGGACAATAGTCTCACTGTTTAAGTTAATAGATTTTGTATACTTAGAAGTAAAGTGCTTTTAAGTCATGACATGACTTTAAATTTGGCTTTAAAATTAAGCCTTTTATTAAAAAGAACTTTTGGCCTTTTATTTCTAAGGACTTCTACAAAAGGGTCCTTTTGTTAACATATAACACATTACCATTGTAATATAATGTTGATGTTTCCTCTATATCTTCATGAAAGCAAAAAAAAAAGTTTTTGTACAAGTCAATAGTTGTCTCTAACACATATTTTTTCCAATTACAAAGTATTAGTATTATTTCTGGAAAAATATAGGAAAGTACAAAGCACGAAATAAAAAGTATTCATAATCCACATAGATAAAAACACCATTAGTACTTCGGTATTCACAGTCCCATATAAAATATTTCCTTTTAAAAGGAAGAAAGAAATATGACATCCATGGTTCATTTGAATTTTTTTTCTTGGGGCGCCTGGGTGGCTCAGTCCGTTAAGCGTCCGACTTCGGCTCAGGTCATGATCTCACTGTCCGTGAGTTCGAGCCCCGCGTCGGGCTCTGTGCTGACAGCTCAGAGCCTGGAGCCTGCTTCAGATTCTGTGTCTCCCTCTCTCTCTGGCCCTCCCCCGTTCATGCTCTGTCTCTCTCTGTCTCAAAAATAAATAAACGTTAAAAAAATTTTTTTTTAAATATAAAAAAAATAAATAAAGTTTTTTTCTTTACATCTATTTATTTTTGAGAGACAGAGACAGAGCACAAGTTAAGGAGGGGCAGAGAGAGGAGACACAGAATCCGAAGCAGGCTCCAGGCTCTAAGCTCTCAGCACAGAGCCCAATGCAGGGCTCGAACTCACAAACCGTGAGATCACGACCTGAGCTGAAGTCAGATGCTTAACCCACTGAGCCACCCAGGCACCCCCATCAATGGTTCATTTAAATTGGAAGTGGGAAATGCGATAAATGTGGTTAGATATATTTGTGAATATTTTCTTTTCTAATACCTATTGTGGAGATACTGATAAATAGCTCCATGAAATCAGAAGTGAAGACAGGGTGGGATATATCTGTAATTTCATTCTCAAGAAAACTTCAAAAAATATTTACATATGACTAATTATAAAATATCACCATAAAGAATAAGAGATGAATAAACTCATTGTTGAGATATATCTCTAATGTGAGGAAGAACATCAGGAAGTACAACAAAACCCATAGAATTGTACAACACAAAGAGACCCCTAATGTAAACTATGGACTTTAGTAAATAATAATGTATCAATGTTGGTTCATCAATTTTAACAAATGTACTACACCAATGCAAGATGCTAATAATAGGAGAATCTAAGGGGTGGGGGAAAGGGGTATATGGAAACTCTCTGTACTTTCCACTCCATTTTTCTATAAACCAAAAACTGCTCTAAAAAATAAAGTCCATTGATTTTTTAATGAAAAAAGAAGTAAAATAAAATAATACAAATCTTCAAACCTCAATACTTTTCTGATGGATTTTCCACCTGTATGTTTGCTGATTCTTCTTCCTCTGCTGAGTCCTTAACTAGTAACCATGACACGCCTTCCTCAGTCCTCTTTTTCTTCTCTCGTCTACTCTTCCTAAGTTAGTTCATCCACTTCCATGCCTTCAACTGTTACTTATCATCTATCACTTATCACTTAGTTCCTTCCTTTCTTCCACTGAAGATACCTACTCTCCATGTTCCCATCTTGGCTATACCTCTACCATTTTCTACCTTACTTCCATTTTCCATTTCAAGAACATCAGATAAATATGCTGTATTTTTACTTCCCAATCTGTCTGAATGCCCTTGCCCTTCATTTCATCTTTCCATATCTTACTCATTCTTTTTTTTATGTTTATTTTTGAACTGATAAGAACAGATACTACACTTGATCTTAGCCAAAAGGCCGAGAAGCGATTTTTTTATGTTTATTTTTGAAAGAGAGTATGCACGTATGAGCACGGGTGAGGGGCAGAGAGAGAGGGGGACTGAGGATCCCAGGCAGGCTCTGTGCTGACAGCATAGAGCCTGATGAGGGGCTCAAACCCACAAACTATGAGATCATGACCTGAGCCAAAGTCGTAAGTTCAATTGACTGGGCCACCCACGTGCCCCTCCATATCTTATTCAATCTTTAAGCAAATGTCCCAGAGCAAATGTCATTAGTTTTGTGAAGCTTCTCCTGGCTCAACAGTTGCATTAATTCACCATTTGCTTATAATCACAATCGGGGCTTTAAAAAAGGAAAAAAACACGACACAGTCTGGCTTATATTGTCATTAGTTGCATGTTTTGCTTACTTCCTTCACTAATCTGTGACTTATGGGGGGGCGGGGGTAGAAAATATGTACTACTCAATTTTGCATTGTCCTGTTAACAAGTATGGTACTAGGAGCATAGACAATAATAAACACTTCAGTTCATATAATCAAGCTCTGAACTAGACCCTAACTTACTCTTCTGCTTTCACAAAATACCTGTTAAACTGAGTGGAAACACTGATGGGGTTTGTTGTCTACAAGAAACAAGATTTCAGTCCTGAAATCTTAAAATTTACATTTTCAGGGCGCCTGGGTGGCTCAGTTGGTTGAGCATCCGACTTTGGCTCAGGTCATGATCTCGCAGTTGGTGAGTTCAGGCCCAGTGTTGCGCTCTGTGCTGACAGCTTAGAGCCTGGAGCCTGTTTTGGATTCTGTGACTCCCTCTCTCTGCCCCTTCCCCGCTCATGCTGTGTTTATTCAAAGATGAATAAATGTTAACAAAAAATTTTTTTAAATAAATAAAATTTACATTTTCATGTTAATAGGCTTTTTCCTTCTTTTTTTTTTTTTTTTTTTTTTTTTTGAGAGAGAGAGAGAGAGAGAGTCAGGGGTTGGGGTAGGCAGAGAGAGAATCCCAAGCAGGCTGTCAGCACAGAACCTGACGCTGGGCTCAATCCCACAAACCATTAGATCACGACCTGAGCCAAAATCAAGAGTCCAACACTTAACTGACTGAGCCACCCAGGCACCCCATGAAATAGGCTTTTAGTGTTGATAGTAATGTATCTCTTGCTAGGTCATTAAGAAGCATCCACTTAAAGGGGCGCCTGGGTGGCTCCGTCGGTTAGGCGTCCGACGTCGGCTCAGGTCATGATCTCACGGTCTGTGAGTTCGAGCCCTGCATCGGGCTCTGTGCTGACGGCTCAGAGCCTGGAGCCTGCTTCAGATTCTGTGTCTCCCTCTCTCTCTGCCCCTCCCCTGTTCATGCTCTGTCTCGCTCTGTCTCAAAAATAAATAAACATTAAAAAAAAAGGCATCCACTTGAAAAAAATATGTATATGTAATATATATATTTATTTATATATAATATATATAATATAAACATAAATATAATAATAATATAATATAATAATAAATGCTAAGAAGCATCCACTTAAAAAAAAGTATATAAATATATATAATATATAATCAATAATATAAATGTAATCAATAATAATATAAATAATATAATATAATAATAAAATAATAAAGACAAATCTAAATGTATATTATATAATATATAAATATAAAATATAAATATTATATATATGAAATAATTTATAAAATAGAGAATTTTTTTTTTTTTAATTTTTTTTTCAACGTTTTTTATTTATTTTTGGGACAGAGAGAGACAGAGCATGAACGGGGGAGGGGCAGAGAGAGAGAGGGAGACACAGAATCGGAAACAGGCTCCAGGCTCCGAGCCATCAGCCCAGAGCCTGATGCGGGGCTCGAACTCACAGACCGCGAGATCGTGACCTGGCTGAAGTCGGACGCTTAACCGACTGCGCCACCCAGGCGCCCCTAAAATAGAGAATTATACTTTAAAAAGCCTGTTCAAATGGGGGTGTGTAGGTGGCTCAGTTGGTTAAGCATCCAACTTTTAATCTCAGCTCAGGTCTTGATCTGGGCTCTGCATTGGCCTGTGCACTGGGCATGAAACCTACTTAAACAAAACAAAACAAAACAAAAACCTGTTGAAATGGACAAAGACTGATCATATAGTTTTAAAATATCATCAAAAGAAACTGAGTCTCAAACGATCTAGAAAAAGTGAAGTTGGTGGTTTCGTTGGTGTTTTCCTAGAGCTTTTCAAGGGAAGGGTATCTGGATAACACAATATGAGTGTTTCACTTGGCATGAAAGTTACAGTCTCATATGAAACATCAAATATTCACAAGATCATGAAAGAAGTATATGATGACATGGGTATGTTTTGGGTTCTGTTTTTTCTGTTTTTGTTTTTTTGTTTTGTTTTGTTTTTTGTTTTTTGCAAGAGTAGGACTTTCATCATACCTTGAGTTTCTGGTCACTAACACACACAGAGATACAACTGAATATGCTATACTGATAATCAGCCAAATATATTTATTAATTTAGACTAGAAGAATAACACTTTACCATAGTTAATTAGTATATTTGGAGGTAGACACGGAAACTGTTAGAACAAACATAGAGTACAAAACCAATTGCTTAAAATGCAAATAGATGTTAATCGAGGAGGACTGAAGTATAACTTGAAGATCAGTGCCTGATGCAGAGATATGAAAATACAGAATATGGTCAGGAGCAAATACAAATCCCTGTCTCCCTTTCTTCTTCTTTCTTCCAACGAAGGTTAACTTAGTGCTTTTTCTGTGCCAGGAATAGTGCTAGAAGCTGGAGATACAGAAATCAAAATGCCTTTATGAATCCCACCCTCAGAGTTAAGTGAAGCAAAAAAATAAGTAAACAATTGCAATAGAAATTAAATACTATAATAGAAATAGGAACAGGATTATGTGAAGAGGAAGAGCCTTTAAGTTTGTGCAAGAAGAGAGTAAGAGCAAAGTGAAATTAGTGTATGGGGGAGGGGGTTCTACCTCCAACGAAATAAAATAGTGAGGGTGACGGAAGGCAACCATACAATACCCCTCTAATAAAGTGTTGTGCAGTGAATAGTGAGTGGGTTTGTCTAACTGGAACAAGGAGTTTGTGTTGGGAATAGGAGAATATAAATTTAGAGATAGAGGCAAGCAAAGGAAAGTTTGTGACTTGGGAGTAAGGGCCTGGGAGACTTGAACTTTTCATTCATCTGTTACTACTGTAAAAATGGGCATTTCCTTGTTTACACGGTGAGCTCCTCCTCATCCTTAAAAGATCAGTTCAGATGTTCTAGATATTCGTCCCGTTAGTGCTGACGTCGAAAGCTCCTTCTATGCTTTACTTTACTCCTATTTCCATATTTCACTTGCTCACGTTGTGACTTATTTAGCTATTGATTTATCTGTTTCTTCCTTTTAGTCTGGGGTCTTTGAAAAGAAAGGACTATGTATTTTCCCTCTGTGTCTTATTATGGAGCAGGCTCGCATTATAAATAGGTGATGAATCAACAATTAGAAGAACAGCATTAGCTTTCTTCTTTTTTTTTTTTAACAGAATTTCTTTTTTGCCTTTTCAGTGAAATGCTTTTTCATTAGAGTTAGTCTACATATACTCACAGAGAAGCAGGAAAACATAATGTGGATTGTTACATGTTTCTTTCTTAGAATACTGTTTTTCCTTCCCTGCTTCTATAACTATAGGAAACCCAGGACTTGTATTCTAGAGTGTCCTGAAGATCATCCTTCCTTAGTCCCCACCCACTTTATTTAATTCTGAAGTATGAAGGCATCTTCAGACTTATCCTTAATATTAAGGCATAGAGGTACTTTGTGATTCAGACTGATGTCCTAGTCTTCTTTTCATTTGGACTATTCACAAGTCAACTGTGATTTATTTTAATGGTAAATATTAGTTGCAACAGAAAGACACAATTGAATAAAGTTACTATAATGGTTTTTGCCAAAGATTAAATCCTTTCTCCCCTGTCTACTATAGACAGATACACCTGGCAGCTTCAGAAGCTGGATTTCCCCGGTCTTTATCAGCATGTCTGTTATTTCCCGCTTATTTTGGGGAAAAGGTCCTCTGCTTAATAGCCCTCAGGAAGACAATATTTTCATGAAATTGACCAATGCTGATTCCAGAAGTTGGAGTCACATTCTTCCATGGAGAACACTCTGTCCAGGTCTAACTGTCCTCTATGTATTAAAGTGTTTTAGTGCTAAGAACTTTTTTTTAATTTTTAATTCCCAGGACGCCTGGCTAGCTCCATCAGTGAAGCGTGTGACTCTTGATCTCAGGGTTGTGAGTTCGAGCCCCACACTGGATGTAGAGATTACCTAAAAATAAAATCTTAAATAACAATAATAATGATACTATAATTCCTTTGAAATTAATGATTCAAGTATGACGTGTATTGGATTTATACTTGCTTACCACACTATAGACCACTTAACGGCAAGCACTGTCAACTAAAATACCTTGGGCAGGGTAAGACCTAACAAATACTTCTTCAATTACGTTCATTGAAACCAGGGTTGGCTACATAATTTGCAAAGCCCAATGGAGAAAAAATGAAAATACCAGGTTCCCTTAAAAGTACTAAAATGTGATGTTTATGGCAATATTATTCATAATAGCCAAAAAATGGAAACAATACACATGTCCATCAACTGATAAATGAATGAACAAAGGTGGTATATTCATACATGGTATATTATTTGGCCATAAAAAGGAATGCTACAATGTGAATGAACCTTGAAAGAAATATGCTAAGTAAAAGAAGCAACCAATAACAAAAAGATCATATATTATATGATTCCATTCATTTGACATATCCAAAACAGGGAAATCTATGGAGATGGAAAATAGATTAGTAATTGCCTAGGGCTGAATAGGGGAGAGGGAGTTGCAGGGGAAAAGGGATGGGTTTTCTTTTTGAAGAGATGGTGATGTCCTAAAATTGACTATGGTAATGACTATACTCAACTGTGAATATATAAAAAACCATTGAATTGGACATTTCAAACAGGCGAATTATATGGCACATGAACTATATCTTAATAAAACTGTTTAAAAAAGGTACTAAAATATAAAGTTTTTTCCTTTCTTCCGAAATCTTTTTCTGGACTTGCACTGATGCTGTTTATTTGATATTTAATGTTATTCTAAATTTTAAAAATATAAAATTTAAAATTATTAGCATGAATTTTAATGCTCACTTTTGTATTATGCAATACCGGTTTCAAATGTAAATATAAGAGCATTTAACTCATGCAGAGTTACCAAAATTACATGATTTATATATCATAGTTCATAGATGTGCATGTATTCTGTTCTTACCAGAAAAATGAAAACACTGTACAAAACAAACTCAATTGTTTTTATTTCCCTTCTTGTTATTCACATTATTATATTAGCACTGTCTTCAGCTTACTGATGAGTGAGGAAGAACTGAAAGGAAAAGAACCATAGGTTGTTCTCTTTCTCTTTCCTTCTATGTCATCACTTTCAGCATAAGTAGTTGGCTAACACAGGGAAGAAGCATGAGTAAGAAAGGATACGATGGAGTTCCTAAGTCATTTTTGTTTCTAAGGATGCCATTGCTTGCTTTCTGCCTTCAGAGCAAGTTCTGGTTTGAATGGAATAGATGGCTTCTCAGGCTCCAGTTTGTGTTGGATGTAACATGCTTACCTTGTACTTGCTTTGCATCTTACTGCACTCCCAGGCTTTGTGGATCTCCACTGGAATTCTGTGTTCATAGAGTCCAATATAGAAAGTTATATGCAAACTCAGCAGCAAAGAATGGAGGACATTCTTATCTCTGTCCATGCCACATTATGCCACCAGACTTTACTTACAAAATACAAGTTCAAAGATAAAATAATTAGAAATTTCCAGATGGAGACAGCAGAGCATTAAACCAAATTGGGGGCACTTCTGAGCATGAGCCCTGAGTAACTGCACAGGTTGTACGCCCATGAAGCTGACTCTGATTGAAATAGTCTACTTCTAAATGATTTTAGATACATATTTGGATAAGCGATGCATCTGAGGACATAAAATCTCCTGAATTCTAGTGTTTTTTTTTTTTCTCAACTGAGTGACTTTGAGCAAATGATATTTTAATCTGCAGGCTCTCAGAATTTAATTGGATGGTTTCATCTTTCCTTTATTCTGTCTTGACCTAAAAAAGCTAGAAGAGTGAATTAACTACATCCTTTTGCTCAGTTTTTCCAGATTCAGTTTAAAGAAAAGTTTGGTAAAAATGTATGCCATGCTTACTTGGATATTTAAGCATGAGTCTGACTGGGGAACAGATTGCCCTGTACAAAAGGTTTTAACTCCCAAGAGAGGGCTGTGGTTGATTGAAGGAACAAGGGTAGGGGTGAGAAGTTGGACATTGTGGGGAACATGGTTATGGTTTGTCGGGGCATGTATCATGGTTCATTGGGGCATGTATCTAGTCTGAATGTGCATCAGATAAACCAGGAGAAGTCTAAGAAAGAGCTCATCAACCCTCAACCCTCTCCAGAATAAATACATAAAAAGGTAGTTTGTAGATTAAAATTGCAGATGTTCAATGATAAATTTTAAATAGCTTTTTATGCATAGATAATTTAATGGCTTCAATAAGGCCATTAATAAATAAATGTCATCTATACAAATTGTCTAATAGAAATATCCAAGTAAGGTATTTATAATGCCATTTAACCAGAAAAATACTTTCATCAGCGTTCATGTAACTAAAGCACAGAACACTTTCAGGTTATTTTATAACTATTACAATAATAGGAACTCAAAATGTTTACTGAATGTAAAATTAAATGAAAAATAATCCTGTTTTGAAAAAAAATTGTTTAAGCCTACGTGATGGGCCCCTAAGGTGTCATTGAATGCAGTAAATTCCACTATCCATGATTTTATTAGTAAGAAATACCTATTAATCGACACTTCCCTTTTTAAAAAATTTTTTTAATGTTTATTTACTTTTGAAGGAGAGAGAAACAGAGTGTGAGTGGGGAGGGGCAGAGAGAGAAGGAGACACAGAATACAAAGTAGGCTCCAGGGTCTAAAATGTCAGCACAGAGCTCAACACAGGGCTCAAACCCACGGACCACAAGATCATGACCTGAGCCGAAGTCAGACCCTTAACGGACTGAGCCACCCAGGTGCCCTTGACACTTCCCTTTTTAACCTACTATGTAATGATTATGGAGTTTCATATATAGCCCTGGGACTGAAGCAGTAATTCAAAACCTTTAAATGGTGACATTACATTCAATTTTATTTTAATAACATTACATTTCAGTGCTTTGGAGATTTTTTAAAATTTTCTAATAAAACTAAATTTATTCAACACCCTCATGAAAGCCTTGATTATAAGTATCCAACAGTAGAAAAAGTAGAAAACAGATTTGTAGATTTCTAATATATTAATACAAAGTACACGACTACATACAGTACATCCTACAGGCAAAGAGGTAGAGGGGGAAAAAGAAGCCTGTGGTTGAGGTCTAGTAATAAATAAATACAGAAATAGAGATGATCCATAATATAGTATATTCTACCACCAATACTGCAGCCAAAATATACAAAAAAATTTTTTCAAAACAAATCAAGAGAAAGATGATAATGGCTGGGACTCTTGTAATACACCTCAAAGGCTGTGGGAGAGCCAACCCTACGCACTGTGTCGTCTGTGTATATGGTGGCTTGTGATTTTTGCCATAAGGAAGAAATATAAAAATTTAAGTTTGGATTAAAAACTATAAAGCTACAGGGTGTCCGTAAAAAGTGGTTCACTTCTTATTGTTATTTATACTATGCAATTTTACAAATCCAGTTTTAAACATAAGCACTGTGTCATTTTATTATAAGGTAGGCAAATGATCTCCCTCATTATGAAAAGTCTGAACTGGTGATAAGTTTTATCTGAATATTTAGAACAAAGGCGATGAGAGTGCTTTGGTCTGGGTTCAAGTAAGAGGCTTTCGAAGGAAGATTTTAGAACTGAAGAGCTCTGAGTGCTTTGAAGATTTAATTCCCAGAACTGGTATTTATAGTGCATGTGGTGTTTGATTATCAATATACACTATTCTCTGACCAAATGTAAGTATTTTATTTACTTAGTTTCTAGAGTAAGATTCCCAGTCTCTTCTATATACCATCAAAGACATATTTCTGCTTCTTAAAAAAAAAAACCCTTATTTTCATCTTGTCAAATAAATCTGATGAATTTATTATTTTTCTAGATGCCTTCCCTTTTAAGGTTATACAATTCACTTTTGTGTCACAAGCCCTGCTATCAAAACAACATCCTTTAAAAAAACAAAACAAAACTGCATGATGCAAGTGTAAATTTTATCCCTATGCAGATGGTTGATATACTACCTTTTGGTAAAAGGAGGTGCAGGTAGGGAAAACACAATCCCAGACCAATTTTCATGGCATTGTTCAAGTATAGAACAATCAGAGGGCCCACCTGGGATCATCTCCTACATTAAGAATACTCAGTGGGTGAATAGATGCACCAATCCAACCTTTGAAAATAACGATGCAGTCGGTTAAGCATCTGACTCTTGATTTCAGCTCAGGACGTGATCTCACAGTTTATGAGATGAAGCCCCACATGTGCTATCAGAGCAGAGCCTGCTTGGGATTCTCTCCTCTCTCTGCCCTTCCCCTGCTTGTTCTCTCTCAAAATAAATAAGCAAACTTTAAAATAAAATAATGATGCATTTAGCTGTTTTTTTAAGTTAAAACATTTTTTTAATATTCATTTTTGAGAGAGAGAGAGAATAAGCAGAGGAGGGGCAGAAAAAGATGGAGAGAATTCAGAGCTGTCAACGCAAAGCCCGACTTGTGGCTCAAACTCACAAACCAGGAGATCATGACCTGAGCTAAAGTCAGATGCCTAACTGACTGAGCTGCCCAGGCACGCCTAGCTTTTGTTTTTTGTTTTTTGTTTTTTTTTTTACTATATAACTAATGCCAGAAAGAAAAAAATTTTAAACTTCCCTTTTGATTAAACTTCCTGGGCATAAAACTATGGAAATCAAAGCTTTTCCTATACCCACTTTCCATTTCCTTTATTTGATTTACATAAATTCCCATGGTATTGGAGTCCTTACCCAGGGTACACCTTTATCATGGATGACATTAATCCAAGCTATATCTAAAAGATTCTTTATTTAAAGAAAATAAGTCTGTGTTAGTAATCTAAGAATCTGTAAATGATCATTGCCAGCATTGACCATCTGTGAACTGGGAAGCTGCCTTGGGAAAAATGTTGCTTCTTTTTATATCAAGCAGGCTGATAGATCAAGGAAATGCTCTTGCTGCAATGTTTCTTGACTAAAGCAGGGCAGTTGACAGAAATTTCCCTTGGTCCCCTTTAAGATGTTAAAGTGTAGGCAGCATGATGGTATTACAAGTGTCTTCACAGTTGACAGGACATTGTACCCAAAGGGTATTCTCTACCAGTCTGGAGGGAATTTTCTAGTAGAGTATCCTGAGCCAGTTCTTTGAGTTGCCTAACTCAAGATTTATAGCAATGATTTAGATCATGATTTTATTTTATTTTAAAGTTTTTTTTTTAATGTTTAATGTTTATTTATTTTTGAGAGAGAGAGAGAAACAGAGTATGAGTGGGGGAGGGGCAGAGAGAGAGGGAGACACAGAATCCGAAGCAGGCCCCAGGCTCTCATCTGTCAGCACAGAGCCTGACGCGGGGCTCGAACTCACGAATTGTGAGATCATGACCTGAGCGAAGTCGGACGCTTAACCAACTGAGCCAACCAGGCGCCCCTTAAAGGGATTTTTTAAAGCATAGCTCCACTCCAAATATTTACAGAAGACAAATATATAAAATAGATGGAAACAGAATGGCTTTGGTGAAGGCGAGAAGTAAACAAAGACACTTCCACACCCCTATAGGTCTTTCCAGAGCTCAGTTAATTAACCTAGATTAATAATGAGTTTTTTGGAACTCACTCTGTGCCAGTCATTGTGCTAAGAACTCTGTAATATATTATCTCATATAACCATCACCCCACCTTTCTATGTGAAAGAATCTCTTATTAGCTCCATTTTACAGACAAAGAAACTAAAAGTCAGAGCTGCTATTAACTGTTAAGTTAATTAATGGTCACACAGTGCTAAATAATGGAGCTGAGTCTTGACACCAGGTTTCCTGACTCCAAAGCTCAGGCTTTAACTGCCATAGTATTTGGCCTATGAATGCATGCATGTTACAGGTGTCAAACACTGGGCAAGTACAGGGAGGTGAGAGGAACAATACTGGCAAAGTGCTCACTCAAAACAACCCAAATCCCAAAGCACCCCATCTAGCCAAAGTACACTGGATTGATCTAGATCTGCTTTCCTATCTCTTACCTCCATCTTCATTCTCCTCTGCCTGTCTTCCTTTCCCAACTATTCATCTGTGGCTTTTCTTACTTAGTCTGCAGCATCCCTTGATCAAATTTGGCACCTTGTGGTTAAACACAGGCTTTGCCCTACGATTTTCCCATTGCTTCTCTGATTGAATCTGACACTTACTTCTGCTTTTTAGGAGCCCAGACATCTGTTTTCAGTTTTATGATGCCCCAGGTGTAGCCACCAAAACGCCAGATGTGGGGAACCTGTTGGTACTGGGAAAATTAAGAGAGTGAAGATCAAATGTATTCTGTTTCTTTTATTTAGAACAAAAACACAAGTCACTTGCATTTTGTGGTGAAAACAAGTGCTCAGGTTCCCACACTTAATGTGAACTTCTTCTTTCCTAAAAATTATTGCCTTGAGCAAAAGTGTTTCAACATTGGTTTGAAAAGAAAAAAGTTATTTGTTCCATACTAGTCATTAAAGAAATACTTGTAAAAAATGTGAGAGGCTTAACTGCATCTCTCTCTCTCTCTCTCTCTATTGCCTAGTAAACACCTCAAATGCAATAGGCAATTAATATTTGTGTAGCACTGAATGTATAGAAGGACTCTTTCTATAACCATCAACAAAAACGCATGTAAAGAAAAATATTTGGTCTTTCAAAGAGAATTAGGAAAAATATTTTCACTCTGATTCTTGCAAAGTTCTCTCCATGATGTGATCCAAATGAACTATGGGTATGAGTTCAAAGAATCTGGGTTGCTGCAGGAGACTGGCCTTAGCTCTTTTCATTTCAGCCTCCTAGAAAGGAGGCCTGCAGGGGGCTGAGAAGATGAGGTGCCCACACTGCACCTGCCTGCATCTTACCCAGACCTCACTGTCACTCAAAACTTTCTGTCAAGGGATAGTGTTCTTCTGAGCTTCTTTGGCCCTTGTCTCCACCATGACATCAAATATTCCTATAATTCCCTAGGCCCAGGGACGTGCCTGCCTCTCTGGACAGATGTTAGAGTAAAGAAGCAATGCCCATTTGCTTGCCAAAACCCCAGCTTTGATACTTTCTGTTGGGGTTTCAGTTGCATAATCAGTAACATTTTCTAGGGCCTGGAGCTAAGTAAGAGAAAGATGTAAGAAGTGGGCAGTTGGAGATCAAAACATCACCTCAATTACTGACAAAGGCTGATTGGAGGATGTAGTTTAGCAGCAGAACTGGACAAACTGCCTTCCCCACTCACAGGCAGTACCAGCTGACCCTATGCTATCCCTGTAAAATTCACAGCATAGAGGAACAGCCCAGAAGGTATGTTCTCAGCAGAAAGGTAGATTTCAAAGAGAATCAAGGAAGGAGCATGCTCATCTTCTTCAAATTTACCAATCAGTAATTCACTCCACACTCTATGGGGTGGTGTGGAAGGAAATATGATCTGAGGTAAGAATATATACGGACCCTTGGCAGTGGCCCATGGTCTGATCATCTAGTCAGGAATATAGAAAGAAAGGGACTAGACGATTGGAGGCAAAGAACAGAGGCATGTGGCAAGTCATAGGGAATAGGCACTGAGCGTGAGGATTTTTGATTCATTTGTTAATGCCTGCTGCAAGCATCCAACACAAGTGCTGAACAAAGTAAACAAAATTTCTCAGCTACTAGTTGATATTAGCCAGCATTGCCATTGTCAACCCTGGAACAGACATGATGGAAACATGAAACAGACTGTCTATGGTGACAGAGATAGAGGCTATGAATTGGCCCAAAAGCATGGACTTCCACTTCCTAGGACCAGTCTAACTATTGCTACCTCTGAATGTCAGCAGCATAGACCAACACTGGGGTCTGCATATGGAACTATTCTTCAGAGACCAGCTTAAGTGTCTTTTCTATCCTGGAAGAGCCAGTAATTCGTCATCACAGGTGACAATATTTATTCCAAGTATGAGTTTGCCTTTCCTGTTCACAGATCCACAACCAACACCATTTTCTGAAAGCTTATGGGAAGCTTGATCCACAGACAGGAAATCCCACTCAACATGGCCTCTGACCAGGGGATCCATTTCATGGGGAAGAAGATGTGAGAATGAGTCCATGACTCCATTTTCTGTTTGAATAGTATAGTCAGAAAATAACTTGGGTTTTCCATTTGGCCTTTGGCATTACCTGAGTAGACATTATGGAGTTGTTAACATTTTTTTCTTATATACTGTTACTTATAGGCTGAATTGTGTCACCTGCAAAATTCATGCAGTGAAATCCTAAGCTCCAGTAAGAAACCTTTAAAGAGGTAATTAAAGTAAAATGAGGTCATTAGGATGGCCCTAATCCATTACGACTGATGTTCTTATAAAAAGAGATTAGGACACAGACAGAAAGCCACGTTAAGACACAGTGAGAAGACAGCCATCTACAAACCAAAGAGAGAGGTCCCAGAATGAAATCAACTCTGCTAACGTCTTAATCTGGGACTTGTAGCCCCTAGAACTGTGAGAAAATAAATTTCTGTTGTTTAAGCCACCCAGTCTGTGGCATTTGTTATGGCATCTCTAACGAGCTATTCTAAGTTAATAATAACTAACATTTATAGTAGTTACCTTTATGGTTTATAAAGCACTTTCAGTTACATATCTTATTTGAATCTCATAACAACTCTGAGGTGGTTATAAATTTCAGTTGGGAAATTGAGGACGTGGGAGTCCCTAAGATCACATAGTAAATGACAAAACTACGTCTTGAAGCTAAGTTTTGTTTTGTTTTGTTTTTAAATAGGCTCATGCCCAGCATAGAACCCAAAGTGGGGTTTAAACTCATAACCATGAGATCAATACCTGAACTGAGATCAAGAGTCACATGCTTAACCAACTGAGCCATCCAGGTGTCACTTGAACCTAAGCAATCCGACTCCATCTCCTCTCCATCCAGCGGGACCTTCTCTTTTTAAAAATCATCAGTGTCCACATTCCTTACTTAGAATGGCATACCATGCCCTTCACATTCCAGTGTGTCCTAGCTTTCCCGTTCCACCTACTGTCATTCACCTCCTCCAGCCTCATGCTTTATCAATACGGAATCACCCCCCTCATTAAACACACCTTGCTCTCTCATTGCCATTGTGTGAACTGTTTCTCCAGCTGTGACACCTTTGATGCTTTCCCAACTTGACAAATTAACAACACATAATTCAAAACCCAGCCTAATAGCACCTTCTCTGTGACCGCCTCCCTCCCCCCACTCTTGGCTATCTCTCTTCTGTGCTCCCATATTTTGCATACTTATCTACAATTGCATTTATCTCATGAGACTGGGAAGCAAATTAGAATGAAAAGGGCCAGTGTTTTGGAGCTAGGCAGACATAGGGTCAACTTCTGACACTGCCATGTTTCATTCAGTCAAATAGCTCTTACTGAATATAAATTACATGAAAGGCATTGAGCCATGTTCTAGGAGTACAAAGAGGACAAAGCTTGCTCACCCTGGAAGAAATTCAATCCCAATATAATCTAGTTGAGGATTCAAACAGTAAATTATAATTTCGAGAGACAAATGCATGGCTAGAGATATGTCCAGGGAGCACTGGACAAAGCATTGGCCCTTCTTTAGGTCAAGGAAAGGTTTTTGAAGGACAAACAGGAATTCGATGATGGCAGGTAGAAAATTTCAGGCAGAGGAATTAAATATACCAATGAGTGAGAAACCAGCAAGGTAACTCTCCAAAGCCTTGGTCTCTTCATCTCTCACTGGGGAGATGTACACTGACCTCTTATGGCTGGTGATAGGATTAAATGACACATCATATATAAATCATCCAGTAAAGTGCCTGACATTGAGTAAGTGCTCAAATATTAAGACTATTATTTTGTTCCAGTTATTTCTGCTTCTGTCTCTCCTGCTTGGCCATGGAAGCTTTTTGAGGGTCAGGAACAGTCTTGTTCATCCTTGTATCATTAACTTCTGACACTGTGTCTGGCATATAGTGAGTGCTAAATATATACTAGTTGAATAAGCTTATGAATGCATGAAGGACTGAGTATGTGTTTCAGGATCTCATCTATTCTAAGACAAAGGTAAGCAGTTTAAGAAAAAAAAAAAAACCAACTATAGCTGCCATTTTAAAATCTTCAGACTTTTCAGGACACCTGGATGGCTCAGTCGGTTAAGTGTCTAACTTAGGTTCAGGTCATGATCTCGTGGTTCGTGGGTTTGAGCCCTGTGTCAGGGTCTGTGCTGTCAGCTCGGAGCCTAGAGCCTGTTTCAGATTCTGTGTCTTCTCCCTCTGTCTCTGCTTCTCCCTTGTGCATGTGTGCTTGCTCTCTCTCTTAAAAATAAACAAACATTAAAAAAAACCTTCAGACTTCAAAATTTCCCCTTTTTCAATTAACAGAATATTTTTTTATGTCTCCTGATTTATCAGAAATTACCAAAAACTGTTTTAAAAAAATTCAAAGAGCAGCAGATCTAGGATAAGTTGATTTTGATATGAAAAAAGAGGAGTAATAAATACTAGTATAAATCCATGAGGTTCCTGGCTGGCTCAGTTAATAGAGCATGCGACTCTTGATCTCAAGGTTGTAAGTTTGAGCCCTACTTTAGGTGTGGAGAGTACTTAAAATAAAATCTTAAAAAAAAATCCAAATCCCCTGATCTTATTTCCTTCAACAGTTATTAATACTTATGGAGGATTAAAACATCTATTTCACTGAGAAGTTGGTTGGTGATAGAAGGCTGGGAGACCAATGTCTCAGGAACTCTTTGTTTCCCCATGGCAAGTCCTAAGAGAGGATCTTGGGAACGTGGTGAAAACATTGCTTTAATACATTTTGTAAATATCATGTGTGTAACTAGAAGCTTCTAGGTCTTTGTTACAATCATTCTTTTTAGCATCAGAAAATGATAAGATAAATAGACATCAGTCTCCAAGGTCAGATTCTCTTGAAACAATCCCAAGCTATTAACTGAAAGAGTAATTAAATTGTAATTGAAGCACACTTTAAATAGCTTAACAAATCTTTGTCCAGTCAAGCATCCCTAGAGGAGATGCTGTACTTCTGCATTAATCTTAAAGGTACTCCAGCTGTATGTGTAATCTAAATTTATGCTCCAAATTATCAAACCCAGATTCTACTTTCCGCTGTTCAATCTATTTTCTTCAGTTTGTATGCAGATTCTGCCAAGCAGGTGGTCTGTAGCTTGCAACTGACAACACTTACCAGCTGTTAAATTTACACATTGCTCTAATTTAAATGCTTAATTGCTCTCAGTGCACTCAATTTACAGCTCATAAACCCCTCCCAAATGCCCCCCAAACCTCTCTGCCTATGATGGGTTCAAAGTTAAATGAACCACAGTGTTCCTTGGTGGAAACATGAAATATCTGATTAATCTTATACTGTTTAAATGTTTATAATTATTTGTCAGAAAAAAATTTCTGAGTGTTTTCTGTAAGTTAGTTTTGGAGAGAAGTAGAAGGTTGGGTTCAGCAACTGCCAGTTTACCTACTTGTCCCTTAACATCCTTGCTCTTTGAAACCGGAACATAAGGATGGTACCTGCCCTTATCTTTATATAGTGTCTAGGATGACCAGGGAGGATCATGGAAATATTAAACACTTTGTAGACAGTGACTACATCATTGAAAACTATTCCAATGTCAATGGCATCTAACAAAGGTAAAGAAAACAGGTGCTGTGTCTGGTGGGAGCATCTGTGAAGGCTTATCTACGATCTACCTGCTCCCTTTCCTGGGAAACTGAATGCTGACCTTCAGAGTTATTTCATCCTAAGATTTTATGAATGAGGATACAGAGCCCAGAAAGTTCAAATGGTTTGCCCAGCTAGTGAGTGATGAAGAGCAGGACTGGAATCTCAGGTCTTTGCTGCCTCAGGCAGTATCTTGGCCCCTTGACCACCCAGCCTCTTTGTCCCCCCAATTTTTTACCATCAACTGCAGCAAGGAGAGAGGACAGAATGGAAAGTAAGCCTTTTGAAAACCTTGCATAAGATACAGAAATGGATTTTTGTCTGTTTTTAAATGTTTTTATTAGTTTTGAGAGAGAGACACACACAGAGCATGAACGGGGGAGGGGCAAAGAGACACAGAATATGAAGCGGGCTTCAGGCTCCCAAGCTGTCAGCACAGAGCCCGATGCGGAGCTCGAACTCAAAAACCTTGAGATCATGACGTGAGCTGAAGTCAGTCGCTTAAACGACTGAAACACTCAGGTGCCCCTGCAAATGGATTTTTTTCAACCAACAATACCCAGGTACTATCTGCTTTAAGCCAAACCACATTTGAAAATAGAGATTTATACTAGGCTAAATTATGGAGTGCTTATTGACTAAATTTAAAAGGATTCACGGGGTGCCTGAGTGGCGCAGTTAGTTAAGCCTCCAACTTCAACCCAGGTCATGATATTTAGGTTCATGGGTTCGAGCCCTGCATCAGGCTCTGTGCTGACAGCTCAGAGCCTGAAGTCTGCTTCAAATTCTGTGTCTTCCTCTTTCTTTATCCCTCCCCTGCTTGCACTCTGTCTCTCTCTCTCATGAAATAAATAAACGTTAAAAAAGGATTCACTATTAGACTGCCTTAAAATCTGGGTTTCATACTGGATTTTAAAGTGGCTTATGCTGGCCCCAAGAACACATCTATGATGTAAAATAATATGTAAAAATAATATGTAAAATTTATGCATTCAACCAATTAGCAAGTGGTGTTTATAAAGTACCTAACTGTGCCAGGTGCTATATGATTTTTTTAAATAATAAGTACAATATAAGCAGTCTTCCCTACTGAGAAGGAGCTTGTATCTTAGTTGTGGGCACAAGACAAGCAAATGAAACAACCTGAAAATTTAAAAGTATATAATGAAGCTAAAATGTACAGTACGGAAAATTTGCAGGATATGGTTAATTAAAAAGGCAAGTGAAAAAATTTATGACACGCACACATCTTTGTACTAATTTTATTTGTATACTTTTGTATATTCATGGTCCATCAACGCAAATGAGAAACTATGACCAGTCATTTGGCAAGTTTGTAAGAGTTTTGACGCCCCCTAGTGGCCAGTAATAATAGTAGGGAAAGTCTGAATTTACTGTTTGCAACAACTTTTGATGCTGTAAACAATGGGGAAAATTTTAATTTAAAACTACTTTTCAAAGTTTTCTTTGAATAACAGAGGCCACATAGTATAGTGGTTAACACATAATCTCTGGAGGTACACTGCCTCAATTTAAGCACCAGCTTTGCCACTTACTTGAGCCTCGGCAGGCAAACGAGCCTTAATCTTTCCAGGTGTCTACAAAATGGGAATAATAATAGTACTGTATTCATGATTGTTATGATAATTAACTTAGCTAATATTTGTAAAGCACTTAGAATAGTGCCTATCACACAATAAGCATAATATAAATGTTTGCTAAATAAAATAAAACAAATCACAACAATGACAATAAAGATCATCCTTATATTTAAGTTTACAATAATTTATATTTTTGCTAACTTGGGAAAACTATTTAACTTCTCTGGGCTTAAGTTCCTTTAATAGTAAATAATTAGGGGCGCCTGGGTGGCCCAGTTGGTTGAGCGTCCGACTTTGGCTCAGGTCATGATCTCGCGGTTTGTGAGTTGGAGCCCCGCATCGGGCTCTGTGCTGACAGCTCGGAGCCTGGAGTCTGCTTCCGATTCTGAGTCTCCTTCTCTCTCTGTCCATCCCCCACTTGTGCTCTGTCTCTCTCTCTCAAAAATAAACAAATAAATGTAAAAAAATTTAATAATAGTAAATAATTATATGCCAAGAAAAATTTTAAAATGGACTATGTACATATGTATTTAAGACTCTTAGAGTTTTATCAACATCCCCCACCAGAGACAACATTTGTTACAACTGATGAATCCGTTGACACAACATTATCACCCGAAGTCCATAGTTGACATTATGATTCACTCTTGATGTTGTACATTTTATGGGTTTGGACAAATGTTTTCCAGAAGGTCATATAGTTGAAATCATAGAGTAAGTAGCTTTTTCAGATGGTCTTCTTTCACTTAGTAATATGCATTTAAAGTTCTTCCATATCTTTTCATAGCTTGTTTTTCTTTAGTGCTGAATAATATCCCATTGTCTGGATGTAACACAGTTTATTTATCCATTCACCTACTGAAGGACATCTTGGTTGCTTCCAAGTTTTGGCAATTGTGAATAAAGCTGCTGTAAATACACATGTTCATATTTTTGTGGACATATATTTTTAACTCCTTTGGGTAAATACCAAGGACCATGATTGCTGGATCATATAAGAGTATGTTAAGAGCATAACAGTATATGCCAAACTGTCTTCCAAAGTGGCTGTACCATTTTGCATTCCCATTAGCAATGAATGAGAGTTCCTGTTCCAATCCTTTCCAGAATTTGGTGTTGTCAGTGTTGTGAATTTTGGCCATCATGATAGGTATGTATCTCATTGTTGATATTTTCATATCACTGATGATATACAATGTAGAGCATCTTTTCATGTTTATTTGCCATCTGCATATCTTCTTTGGTCAGGTGTGACTATATTT
This sequence comes from Panthera uncia, assembly GCF_023721935.1. NCBI lineage: Eukaryota > Metazoa > Chordata > Mammalia > Carnivora > Felidae > Panthera > Panthera uncia. The sequence continues at coordinate 27,183,645 of NW_026057585.1, forward strand.
TTAAGATTTGATTTAATTTAATTTAATTTAATTTAATTTAATTTTAGAGAGAAAGCATGAGTGGGGAAGAGGGACAGAAGGAGAGAAAGCGGGGGGGAGAGAGAAAGAGAATCATTTTTTAAAAGTTTTTTATTTATTTTTCAGAGAGAGACAGAGTGTGAGCAGGGAGGAACAAAGAGGGAGGCACAGAATCCGAAGCAGGCTCCAGGCTCTGAGCTAACAGCATAGAGCCTGACGCAGGGCTCGAACCGAAGAACCATGAGATCATGACCTGAGCCAGAGTCAGATGCTTAACCAACTGAGCCACCCAAGTGCCCCGAAAAAGAGAGAGAATCTTAAGCAGGCTCCACACTCAGCGTGGAGCCTGACACAGGGTTCAGTCCCACAACCCTGAGATCATGATCTGAGCTGAAATCAAGAGCTGGATACTCAACCAACTGACTGAGCCACAAAGGTGCCTCAATGTGTGACTTTCTTTTTTTGGACAGCTTTAGATTTATAGAAAAATTGACAACATAATCCATAGAATTGCCATATACCCTACACCCAGTTTCTCCTATTATTACCATATAATATCCATATTGTACATTTGTTACAATCTATGAACCAACATTGATACATTATTATTAACGAAAGTTCATAGTTTATTCATGCTGCCTTAGTTCTTACCTAATGTCCTTTCACTACACTAGGATCTCATTCAGGATACCACATTACATTTATGTTTACAGGTCTCATTAGGCTCCTTTTGACTATGACAATTTTTCAGACTTCCTTTGTTTTTGACGGCCTTGACAATTTTGAGGAGGACTGGTCAAATATTTTGTAGAATGTCCTTCAATTGGAACTTGACACTTTTCTCGTGATTATATTGGAGTTACGGGATTTGGAGAGGAAAATCACAGAGGCAAAGTGCCATTTTCATCACATCATATCAAGGGTGTATAGTATCATCATGGTTTATGACTGTTGGTGTTGACATTGATCACCTGGCTGATGTAGTTTTTGTCAGGTTTCTCTACTGTATGGTTATTGTTTTCCTCCCTTTCCATAATCTTTGAAGGGAAGTCATTATATGCAGCCCTCATTTAGGGAGTAGAGATTTATGCTCCCTTTCCTTGAGGGCAGACAGTCTATGTAAATTACTTGAAATTCTTCTGCATGGACAATTTGTCTCTTCTCCTTCATTTATTAATTTATATAATTATGTATATCAGTATTGACTCATAAATATTTATTTTATTCTTTGGATTATTATTTAATATTACTTTCATCTATCTATTTATTTGCCAAATTTTTTCCACCTTTGGCTACAGGAAATTCTTTCAGTTGGCTCCTCTGCCCCTTTTTAAAATCATATACTTACTGGGGCACCTGGGTGGCTCAGTCAGTTAAGCGTCAGACTTTGACTCAGGTCGTGATCTCACCGTTGGTGAGTTCAAGCCCCGCGTCGGGCTCTGTGCTGACAGCTCAGAGCCTGGAGCCTGCTTCGGATTCTGTGTCTCCCTCTCTCTCTGCCCCTCCCCAACTTGTGCTCTGTCTCTCTATGTCTCTCAAAAAATAAATAAATGTAAAAAAAATTTTTTTTTTAAATAAAATAAAATAAAATCATATACTTACTTTTTGGCATTACAACATGCTCCAGGCTCACCCTGTATATTTCTTGCCCTAGTCCTCAAATCAGTCATTTCTTCAAAGAGCCCTAGTTCCTTTCACTGGAGAATGATATTAGAAACCAAGATCTGGGTGTTAGGTGTGTTCACGTTAAGGGTGTCATTTCTTTTAGGACCTCTCAGTTAACAGGTCAAAGAAATATATGTATAGTTATCAATATATATATATATATATGTATATATGTTTGTATGTGTATATATGTATACATATATACATATATACACATACAAACATATATATGTATGTGTATATGTGTGTATGTATATATATATGTGTATATATATATACATACACACATATAATACACGCACACATATAATACATGCATGTATATATATACATACATGCACACATATAATAGGCATACAATATATGCATCTATATTAGCTAAACCTAAGTTCCTACTGATGTCTTCAACTCTAGTACATTACCACATGGATTATTCTAGCCTCCTGGTCTTGCTTATCTAGAAGTTCTCACTCCAACAAGTTACTTAGCCCCCACCACCTGCCATCCCTTTACTCAACTGTCTAGTTCCAGTATACATGTATAGAAGTATTGTTACCCCATATTCCCAAGTAAAACAACTTTATCAAATAGTGTTCCTTTATGCAATTTCTTTTGCTTTCAGTCTTATAGATTCCATTCATTTCCCACTTTACTTAAGGTCAGCACCACTTCCCCCATCTCCTTCAGTGAAGTTGTTTCAGAACATTGTTAACACAGGGACATCATGGTCTGCTTTACTTCCTGGAGTCCTCTGACCTCCTGAATGATTTTATGTTAATCCTCCTACATTAACCTTCACTCTTTGTGACATATAGTTCTACAGGTTTTGATAAATGCACAATATGCATCTACCATTAAAGTATCCTAACAAGAGTTTCACCTCCCTAAATGTCCCCTGTGCTTCACACCCCCACCCTTCCACCCCGAAGCCCTGACAACCACTGTTTTTGTCTCTATAGTTTTGCCTTCTCCTGAATGTCCTATAATTGGAGTCATACAGTGTGTAACCATTTTAGACTGCCTCTTTCCTTTAGTAATATGCATTTAAGATTCCTCCTTGTTGGGGTGCCTGGCTCAATCAGTTGAGCATCTGACTTCGGCTCAGGTCACGATCTCATGATTCATGAGTTCAAGCCCCACGTGGGGCTCTGTGCTGACAGCTCAGAGCTTGAAACCTGCTTCGGATTCTGTGTCTCCCTCTCTGCCCCTCTCCTGCTCATGTTCTGTCTCCCTCTCTCTCATATAAAGAAATATTTTTTTAAAAAAGATTCATCCTAGTCTTTTTGTGGCTTGGTAGTTTATTTCTTTTTATCTGTGAGTAATATCCCCTTGGATAGATGTACAATTTATCCAGTCAGGCAGAGTTTTAATAATTGAAAATGCAAAGATAAAGAAAAAAATCATTTTTAAGCCAGAGAATCTCACTGTCTTTGTAGTTGGTGGCACATAAATAAATTACAGCATGGTAAGAGCTATGTTATGTGTATAAGCAAAGTGCTATGGGCACCCAGAGGAGAAAGTGGATGTCTACAGGGAATGCAGTGAGGTGTAGGTACAGTGAAAAGTTGGCATTTGTCTTAGGCCTTGAAGAAAAAGTAGGCATTTGAGGGTGAGAAAGGAGAAGGAAGATGATTGGTGAAAAGAACCTGCCAGCAAGTATTGCAAGAACGTGAGAGAGATGGTCCTAGGTCCTGGAAACAAGTGTATTTTTTCTAATCTGTATGCATGACCCCAGAGTTGGATTTGCAGATCAGAGAAATGGCTTTGTGGTGCCCCTTCCCTTGGATAATAGCAATGATAATGGCTCTAAGTTAATGAGCACCTACTACCATGTGCTAGGCACAGTGGTAGGCACTTTACACATATTTTTCCCTCACAGAACTGGACTTGTGTGTAACATATATGCAAAGATATGGAAGGATTCCTTCATTCGTTCTGTTGGAAGTTGATTCTACTGACGGTGATTGCTTTCAAGGTGTGTATGGGTGACCTTAGAGATACTGTCTTACGTGTGCAAAGAAAGACGGCCCTTTGAGTCTCTTCTTCTCTAGGCCCCTTTAAAAAAGCAATCACATTACCAACTGCTGTGTTCTGTGGGGGTGCCCACCTCCTCTGTCTGATTCAGGGATCAGGCCTCCAGATCATCTCGTCTTCTTATCTCTCAGATTTTATATTTACCTAAACGATTCCAGAAATGAGTGATAATAGGAACTGGGATCAGAATTGGAAGACATCACGCTTTTCTTTCAAGAAAGTAGTAAAACGGGGGGCGCCTGGGTGGCTCAGTGGGTTAAGCGGCCGACTTCGGCTCAAGTCATGATCTCGCGGTCCGTGAGTTTGAGCCCCGCATCGGGCTCTGTGCTGACAGCTCAGAGCCTGGAGCCTGTTTCAGATTTTGTATCTCCCTCTCTCTGACCCTCCCCTGTTCATGCTCTGTCTCTCCCTGTCTCAAAAATAAATAAAACGTTAAAAAAATTTTTTTGTTTAAATAATAAAAAAAAAGAAAGTAGTAAAGTGAGGTCAGCTTTCTGTGGACTCTGCTCCATGTAAGTTTCCTTAAGAAAGTCAAGACAAATCTGTTGATCTGTTTTGGGCTGCCTGCTTCTTACTCAGAGAGTTCAGAACTTTCCCCCCTCCTGTTGACTCTATGATATGTGGCAAGACCTTGAGATTGGGCCAATGTTCCAGGGAGGCCATCAGAACAGCACTGTTCTGGAATAGAGTTCTCTAGGGCAAAGAACTACAAAAATGTGAAACTGGAAGAATAAGAGCTGCCTCAGTTCCAGCTCTGTTTGATCCTCATGACTTTTGGCACTGGAAGATGATATGTCAATTTGTACCAAAAAACAAATTACCAGTTTGGGATAATCTTTGACGAAGACTTGGCAATCCTATTGATGCTGCAGATCTTTTATGTGGTTCAGCCAATGCAATCGGCCAAGGAAAGTGTACTAAGTGACACATCACAGAGCTAAAAATAAAGTGGCAGTTAATTTGAAACCCACAACTAGATGACAAAAATGGAACCAACCGAGTGACTCATAATTAATATTATTTCCAACATTTTAAATACTGATGATTGGGTTTCTTGCATTCATTTCCCATGATGCAAACGTCTCCAAACACTAAACTTAAATTTCTTGCAGAATAAAATTTCAAGATCTAAGGAACTATGAAGTCACAATTGCACACATATCGATATGTGCCTTTATCCACATTTGTTTAGTTAGTATTTGGCTTATAGTCCTTATAAATGTATCAGTATTATGATCACACCTTTCCATTTAGGTAAAAAGTTACTTTAGTCAAGTTAAACTGGAGGTGTGTAAACCAGTTCTGCTCCTCAACTGAAGCATCCCAAAGGTAGGTATATGTTTTAAGAGTACTTGTATTCTCCATGCAACAGATACTTCCAGTTGTCCTCTGATAATCATGGTAACTTCCTGCTCCTCAGGTTTTTTTTTAAGTTTTTATTTAAATTCCAGTTAGTTAACATGCAGTGTAATATTAATTTCAGGTATAAAATATGGTGATTTAGCACTTCCATATTTCACCTGGTGCTCATCACGAAAAGTGCCCTCTTTAATTCCCATCACCTATGTAACCCATCCCCCCACCCACATCCCCTCTGGTAATCATATTTATTCTCTATAGTTAAGAGTCTGTTTCTTGGTTTCTCTCTCCCTCTCTCTGTCTCTGTCTCTCTCTCTCTCCCTTTTTTCTTGCTTTGTTCATTGTTTTATTTCTTAAATTCCACATATAAGTGAAATCATATGGTATTTGTCTTTCTCTGACAGACTTATTTCACTTAACATATACCCTCTAGCTCCATCCATGTCATTGCAAATGGCAAGATTTCATTCTTTTTGTGGCTGAATAAATATAAATATATATAAATATAATACACACACACATACATATACATAACACACAACATCTTTATCCATTCACCAATTTTTTAAAACTTCATAGCCTTTTTTTAAGTTTATTTTTATTTATTTTGAGAGAGAGAGAGAGAGAGAGAGAGAGAGTGCAAGTGGGGGAAGGGCAGAGAGAAGAGACAGAATGCCAAGCAGGCTCTGTGCTGTCAGTGCAGAACCCGATGTGGAGCTTGAACTCAACGAATTGTAAGATAATGACCTGAGCTGAGGTCAAGAGTCGGAAGCTTAACTGACGAAGCCACCCAGCTGTCCCTATCCATTCATCAACTGATGGACCCTTGTTCTGCTCCCCAGTTTTTAAGTGGGTCATATGGCCACTTAAAATAAAGACCACATTTCCTTAGCCTGCCTTGTAGATAGATAGGTATGGCCTGATAATTAAGTTCAGACAAATGATATGTAAGTGTCATATAGCAGTCTCCAGGAACCTTCCTTAATTTAGCTTTCTTCTCCATTCCTTCCTTCTTCCTCCTGGCTGGATGGTGAGCAGCTATCTTGCACCATAAAGTGAAGCCAGGCCTGGAAGAACAATTTCATAGAGCAAATCACCATGCTAGTTCTGGCCTGCCTCACTCTGGACTTTCATGTGGGATAAACTTCTATCTTTTTCAAGCAACTGTCACTAGCAACTGAACATAATTCTAACTGTTAAACCCTAAAATCTCTAGAATACTCTAGCATATCACCACCAAGGTGGAATGTATAGTAATAAAAGTTTATTGAGTAAATGCTGCAAGTATTAGAGTATACATTATTTTTGTTGGCCCAGAAGTTCATGGGGTGAAGTAGGAAAACAGCAAGGTCATCCCAAGGCCATAGGGAAATGACCAGGAGACTAGCCATTGTCAGACAAGTAAGGAAGAGATAGTCAAAGCTAAGGCCCAGCAAAAGAAGACACAACCCAGTCTGGGGGGCCTGGAGGTAAGAGGAGATTATGAATATCTATCTCTGGCCTAAAGGATAATGAACAAGTAGCTCAGGGTCTATGCCAGAGGTTGTCTACTATGGACAAGTTTGCTCTTCAGGGGACATTGGCAATATCTGGAGACATTTTGGGTTGTCACAACTGGTTGGGGGAGGGGTAGTGTTGTGGGCACCTAGTGCGTAGTGACCACAGATGCTGCTAAAAATTCTACTATGCGCAGACAGCCCCCATAACAGAAATAATTATCCAGTCCCATATGTCAGTAGAGCTTAGGTGAAGAAATCCAGGTCTGCTGCCTAGCTGTGAGGTTGGACCCCCAACTCCAGCTACTCTTGGAGTTCAGGCCAGAGGCCAAATGGATCATTTAGCCAGCCTGGATAACAGCTTGGAAAAAGACAATCCAGACTTTCGTGTTCAGCATCATTAAGCAGACTTTGTGACCAAGCTGAGTTCCTACCGATTGCTCCCAGAATATTAAATAGCTTATACCTCAAAGTTCCTCTCACCACCCAAAGATAATCATGTCCTACGTAAGGCTGAGACTGTGACATGCTCACAAGCCATTAAGGAGAGTATGGGATATAAAACAGGTATGTATGGGGCGTTCTGATATCTCAGATGGAGAAGCCCCCTCCCATTCCAAATGTGGGGAGAGAAATGAAACTGGCAAGCAGCTTCTCCTTTTGTGTGTATCATCTGTGTCCTAAATACGGGAATGTCTCCACATTCCCAAAGCCAGGGCTTGTGCAAGAAATCCATGCCAGAGTGGCTGAGAGGGCAGATCTATTCTTGATTCTGCAGTTGATTTGCTGTTTGAACTGAAATAACCCTCTGACTTTTCCAGGCACCAGTTTTCTTTATAGTGTGAAAGTCAAAATAATCATTAGCTGGAGGGGAGGCCTGAGGGAAAGAGAGAGGAAGAGCAAGTTGATTGAAACCTCTGGCTGTTAGGCACTATCTGCATAAATCAGCTCACTTAAACCTCAGAATATCCCTGTTGGTTATAGGATGACAGTACTGTGGAAATAAAGTCCTATTTATATTCCTGCATCTATGTTAGCATCCATACATCTGCTTCTCATATTAATTGGATTATAATTACTTTTGTTCCTCAGAAATTTATTTGCTCAACTGCATTAAATATTAATTGAATGCTTATTATGCACAAAGCACTATGCTTGGTGTTATGGCCCCTGCCCACAAAAGGCTTTTATTCCTGTGGGGAAGCAGATAGTCACACAAATAAATTATAATACAAGGTAGAAAAGTCACAACACCATAAAAGAGACATAAACAAAGCACTATGGGTCCATAGGGAGTGGAATAATCAATTTTGTTGGAAGAAGTAAGTTCAGTCATTCATTATTTTGTTTACAATATATTATTGAACCTCTGATATATGCCAAGGCAGTCTGCTAAGTTATGGAAATTCAAATATGAGTGAGACCAAAAAGCTTAACTGAGTGGGTAAGAGATGTACTATCGAGAAGTGGCATTTGAGCAACATTATGTTAAAAGTTGTTCATAGTCCCTCCAAAGGTCACGTATGTGTGTGCGGGGAGGGAGCATAACTCAGGGCACCAAATCGGATTCCACATAGTTCCCAATCACTGCTCAAATCCCAATTCCCACCCATAACCACACCTGTTACACTTTAATTTAGGAGGTGGCTCCGCCACCAAGTCTGCTCTGTAATGTATATCCTCCATGAGGAGTTTTTTCAATGGATGTGCAATCTTTCTCCCATTAGCAATTATCCACATTATTTCTGCTTGGAAACTATTATTAAAATGATACAACAAACATCGTTATACATGTGTCTTTGTGTGTTCATCTACGGACTAAAGCTTTAAATTGAGGTTGTAATAAACAAATTTCAAAGACAAGTCACCATTTGACAGGATCTCAGATTCCGAGGGACACGTAGGGTGTGTGATAGAGCACTGAGTCCCCAAGAGAAAAAGGCAGAAAGAGAAAATGGAAGGCTCTCAAGACAAACTTCACCTGTCTCATAATTTTGTGTAAAAGCAGGTCTGTCCATAACCTCAAACTGGGGTTTGCCAAGTGGGTCTTTACCCCTTTTAGTATCCTGCCTCAATGAGATTCATTTCTATCTGGCTGTGCTGAGCATTATACTAGCATGAGCTAACAGACGAGCAGAAGTGGCAACAAATATTCAAGATAAACTTAAGATCCATTAACTTTTATCCTGTGATTGAAAGAGAGGGGGCCTGTTCAATTTTCGCTTCTGAAGGTAAGTGCTTTGAGAACCTCAGGTCTGATGCAATCGTCAGAACCTGTGTGGGAATACAGATCATGCTACTCTGGTGGTTCTAGTTTGCTGAAGGGTGTGGTGAGGATGCTAGTACAGTGAAGAGAGGAGAGAAAGGAACCCCCCCCCACCCCCAACCCACCTGCTCAAAAAATCCCCTCTTAAATTCCTGTCAGGAGAGTCAACAAATGATTCAATCTTTAAAAAAACAAACGAAACTAGATATAATTCACATACCATAAAATTCACCAAAGAATGTACAATTTAGTAGCTTTTTGGTATATTTACAAGGTTGTACAATCATTGCTACCATCTAATTCCAGAATGCTTTCATACTGCAAAAAGAAACACCATATCCATCAGCAGGCTCTGTCCAAGTCCCCTCCCCCAGCCCCTAATCTACTTTAAGTCACTGCAGTTTTGCCTATACTGGACATTTCATATAAGTGGAATGATACAATATGGGGTTTTATGTGACTAACTTCTTCCAGTTGGCATAACCTTTTCATTATTGCTGAGAGGTTTTAATGAAATAAACTGATGGAATGAATAGCTTAAACATTTTTTTTCCTGCAACTCCAAATTCACATTCTTGCACTTTCAGTTTCTAGGCCTAGGGTTTATCTTTTTTTTTTTTTTTAAATCATTTCTTTTGAGGGGTGCATGGGTGGCTTAGTCAGTTGAGCATCTGACTCTTGATTTTGGCTCAGGTCATGATCCCAGAGTTGTGGGATCGAGTACCACATCGAGCCCTGCATTGAGCCCTGCATGGAACCCCCATGTCAGGCCCTGAGCTGAGCATGGAGCCTGCTTAAGATTTTGTCTCTCTGCCCCTCTCCCCCACTCGCGTGCTCTCCCTTTCTCTCTTTCTCAAATAAAAATTAAAAAATAATTTTTTTTTAATTTATTTTTGGGACAGAGAGAGACAGAGCATGAACGGGGGAGGGGCAGAGAGAGAGGGAGACACAGAATCGGAAACAGGCTCCAGGCTCCGAGCCATCAGCCCAGAGCCTGACGCGGGGCTCGAACTCACGGACCGCGAGATCGTGACCTGGCTGAAGTCGGACGCTTAACCGACTGCGCCACCCAGGCGCCCCAAAAATAAATTTTTTTGAATGTAGTGCTGATGCTCTGAAAAATCTATGGAGAGGAAAGATGTGAATGTGACCTTGTGCCATGTCTCTACTTTCCAGAGTCATTTTAGATTCAGAACTGATTATATATTATCTCTAACCAGCACAGTGATTCAGTTCTTTGGAAGAATAGAATTTTAATATCTCTTTCTGTTAATATCTTTCATTTTTAATGCCTTGTAGATTAGTCTTAGAATCCACAAAATCTATGGTAAAACTTCTTTGGTCATGAAATTCTTGGCCAGATCCAGTAAATACTCTACACCTCTTTTCAGCACTCAGAACTTAAGCAATTACATGACTGATACTGTCTGAGTTACACAATTATCCAGGGATGTATGTCTGCTTTGTTCATTGCTATATATTTCCCCAGTTTCTAGCACAATAGGTTGGTAGCATAGAAAGTGCTCAATAAATGTCTGTTGAATAAATAAATGGAAATGAAGCATTTAAGAAATCCCTGCTTGTGAAAAAAAAAGAAAAAAAATCCCTACTCATGTGTTGCCTAATTTAAGATTTGGTCTAATTTCACTCTGGGTGAGAGTTTCTAACAATACACATAAGAAAGCACTGGGAATTGGGAGACTGGCCTGATCAGACTTGGATCCCAGGCCTGTCAAGGGAGGGCAGTATTAGGACTTGAGTGGGAGCATATCTGTGAAGGAAGAGGAGTGCAGTTACCAAAAGAACAGGACACAAGGAACTGGGGAAACAAAACCAACAGCTGTCTACATGGTTGTCCATGAACTCATCATAAACTACTAATCACATTACATATTCCAGAAAGAACCCTTAGAATAAGAAAGAAGGAAAAAACACTAGGTATTCTGGAAAGGGGCTGAGAGAGGTCGGAGGAAGGAGAGGAAGGCAGAATGAGTGAGGCAGAGAGCACTAGCAGATGAGGATGGAGAGGGAGGTTAGCAGCAGACTAGGCAGGTGCAACAGGCTGGGCTGCAAAGCCACGATTTTATTCTCAGTGTGGTAGAAGTTACAGGACCCATTTGTGTGTTTATTTATTTTTTTTTAATTTTTTTTAACATTTATTTATTTTTGAGACAGAGAGAGACAGAGCATGAACAGGGGAGGGGCAGAGAGAGAGGGAGACACAGAATCAGAAGCAGGCTCCAGGCTCTGAGCCATCAGCCCAGAGCCCGACGTGGGGCTTGAACTCACGGACCGTGAGATCGTGACCTGAGCTGAAGTCAGACGCTTAACCGACTGAGCCACCCAGGCGCCCCTATTTTTTATGTATTTAAAACATTTTTTAATGTTTATTTTTGACACAGACTGTGAGTGGGGGAGGGGCAGAGAGAGGGAGACACAGAATCTGAAGCAGGCTCCAGTCTCTAAGCTGTCAGCACAGAGCCCGACACAGGGCTCGAACCCACGAACTGTGAGATCATGACCTGAGCTGAAGTCAGACACTTAACCAACTGAGCCACCCACGAGTCCCTATTTATTTATTTTAGAGAGAGAAAGAGAGAGAGTGCAAATAGGGGAGAGGGGCAGAGGGAGAGAGAGAACCTTAAACAGGCTTCACACTTAGTGAAGATCTGAGCCGAAATCAAGAGTCCTCCACTCAACTGACTGAGCCACCCAGGCAGCACCCATTTACGTGTTTAAAAATCATTCTGGCAGCCATGTGGAGAATGAAACACAGAAAGGTGGCAAAAGGGGAAGTCTGGAAATCAGTTAGGAGCTTACTGCCAACCAGGCAAGTGGTGCTGATGACTGGGACTGGGCTGGTAGCAGGCAAGGTAGCGAGATCTGTTAGATTACCTAGACATTAAGTGACTGTGTACACAAACAATTAACTTCGATTGGGATACATGCTACAAAAGAGATGAATAAGGTAACTTGGCCTGGTCTGGAGGGCAGGAGAGCAATCAGGTGAAGTTTCTTTGAGCAAATGACATTCCAACTGGAACTGGAAAGCTAGTAAGTGGAGAGGGAGAGAAGAAAAGTTTCTAGCAAAGGAACGTGGGCAGGAAGGCTTGAGGCCAGGAAGAGCTCACTACAGGAACCAAAAGGCAGCCACTGTGGCTGGAGCAGAGAGAAGGAGGAGCAGTTACATGAGATGAAGTTGGCGGGGTCAGCAGGAGCCAGATCTTGTAGGGTCTTCTAAGCCTTAAACGCCTGTTAAGACTGGCACAAGGAAGCCATAGAAGGGTTTTAAGCCTGAGGGAACATTATTGGTTCCTTCTGTTAACATATATTTATTAAACATCATCAACATGACCATCACCTACACAGTCAGATTCACAGCTTAGAGAGAGTAGTTTTATTTTTTTAATGTTTATTTATTTTGAGAGAGAGAGAGAGAGACAGAATGAGCAGGGGAGGGGCAGAGAGAGAGGGAGACAGAGAAATAATCCCAAGCAGGCTCTCTACTGACAGCAGAGAGCCCGAGGAAGGGCTGGAACCCACAAACTGAGAGATCATGACCTGAGCTGAAGTCTAACACTTAACCGACTGAGCCATCCAGGTGCCCCTAGAAAGTGTACTTTAATTGCAATATGGGAAGTGAATAAGAGGAAGCAAGAGTGAGTGCAGAAGACTGAGTGGTGGATTTTTGAAGTAGACCGTATAAGATGGTGGTGGTTTGTACATGGAGGTGGCAGTGGGCATAGGAGGTGGATGATGTGGGGATTGGCAGGTTGGGAGGAGTAGGGGTGTAGGAGAGGCTCAGAGATTGGGCACTGCGCAATAGGCATTGGCGGATGGGGTTTAGCAAAGGGTTGGGACATTGTATTAGATTCCAAGGAGCACCTAGTCGGTCCCCTGCTTCTTATCCTGTAGCATCTTAGAATGTCCTTAGAGGATTGTGATAATTTTTGCAGAATGACTAGCAGGAAATAGATGGCATGCTCAACTTGGAGTACTTCTAAGTGAGCTTGTTTACAAAAGGTTGCTTACAAGGATGGGGGGCAGAGTGTAGAAGAATCGCAAAGGATAACCCTAGGCCCCAAATAGATGTGGTAAGTTACCAGAACCTAGTTGGGAGAAAGTCATATAGAGAAGGTCACTTTGACCTATGATCTTTGGTTAGGGGATTCACAGAGAAGAAGCCAGGTGAGTAGAAATTCTCCCTGACTTGCTCTTCTCCCTCTCACCAGTCCACTTGCCCGGGATCCCCATTGGCCAACCCCAACCAGAAGCCAAAGGGCTTGGAAAATCTGCAGTGTATTCAGGTCAGCCTCCAGGTGTAGGGTGAAGGGTGAAGAATGGATCTGGAAGGGCAAACATAAGTCCATGCTGGAATCCAGTCAGTTACATTAACAACTCAAATTCTCACCTCTTGGCCTGTATTGGAATAGGATTTCAGACATTTTAAGTGGGAAATGAAAATAGAAGAAGAAAAATGTTCTCAACTGTTGGAGGAAGTCCCTCCACATATCCTTATCTATTACTTGGGATATTTAGTTGCAAATTCCGATGAAAATACCCTTTGGGGATCTGCAGCTTTTGCCAATCTTTCTTTCAGCAAGATCTTCAAAAATACAGTTTGAGAAGTAAAGGATTTTGCAGTGAAGTTCAAAGAAATTCAGTTTGCATCCTGCACAAGTGTGAATTGTTTTCTGCAACCTAGGCAACTCCTTGGAGCTTAAATGCATCAGAAGCAGGGAATCCTGGCCAGATAACAAAATTATTTTGCCACTTCATGAATCTGATCTACCCAGGCTTTCTGCCTTTGTTTTTCCTATTACCCAAGTTACAGCAAATTTGTTTTTTTTAGGCACATTGTCTTTTTAAGATCCATGACAAATCATGGAAAAGTCATCTATTGCTTCAAAGTCAGTTGGTCAGCACATTTTCTATCCATGACCGGTAAAACAGGTTAGCCAGATATCTTATTTCTTTGCCCTCTAAAATGTTATGATCTTGGAACAGGCTTTTAATATTTTTCTTAATGGCTCCAGTTTTCACTGCAAGTTAACAATGATTATTTGTGGTCTGACAGTTCCCTTGGCATTACACCAAAAACAGAAGCAAGAAAGCACATTCTCCGCCAGGGAGGCTTAACGTCTAAGCCAGACTTTCAGCTGTGAATCCAAATTTCCTTCTTTTCTATACTTCTTCTTTCTCTTGAGTAAAAAAATGTCATCTGGCAGGTTCTTTGGTTTTCTAGTTCCAGAAAACTATTTGAGCCCAGCAATTTCCAAAAATGTCATAGCATTTTCAAGTCAGTATAAATGTCAATCTGTTTTCTTAAAGAGAATATTTGTCTCCACGTTAAAAGAAAAGGAAGTATTTCTTTTCTCTACTTAGAGAGTTAGTTATCCAATATTGTCTTGGGTCAGAAATGCAGCCTGAGACTAGTAATGTAAATTGGTCAATAGCAAGTTGTGAGGCGCATATAAAACAGACTAGAATGCTGTCCCTCTCTTGCTCTTCCTCCTCCATCTCTGTCCCTGCCACCCCAGCCCCACCCATAACAATCCTCCAGTGTGAGAAAGGAGGAAAAAGTAGTGACCAGAGGGCAAGGTGAAGGCTGTGTGAAGAGCTCAGGAAAGCTGGGTTTCTGAACACTTTAACAAGTTCAATAACAATAAAAATGGTTCAATTAAAAGCCTTAGAACGAAAGACAGCTTAATTTTACCTTTTAAGTTTTTTTTTTTAATGTTTCTTTATTTATTTTGAGAGAGATGGGTAGGGGGAAGGGCAAAAAGAGAGGGAGAGAGAATCTCACCTAAGCAGGCTCCACACTGACAGCACAGAGCCTGATGTGGGGCTCAATCTCACAAACTGTGAGATCATGACCTGAGCCCAAATCAAGAGTCAGATGCTTAACAGACTGAGCCACCCAGGTGCCCCTACCTTTTAGTTTTAAAAATTAAGACCAGTGGACAGAATATTCTATTTAACAAAAATAAAAATTAATTTTAAAAGTCCAGGGCTAAAGTATGATCATTTAAGAATGAGAGATGTGGGGCGCCTGGGTGGCTCAGTTGGTTAAGCGTCCGACTGCAGCTCAGGTCATGATCTCGCGGTCCGTGAGTTCGAGCCCCGCTTCAGGCTCTGGGCTGATGGCTCAGAGCCTGGAGGCTGCTTCCGATTCTGTGTCTCCCTCTCTCTCTGCCCCTCCCCCGTTCATGCTCTGTCTCTCTCTGTCTCAAAAATGAATAAACGTTAAAAAAAATAAATAAATAAGGATGAGAGATGATTAAGAAAGACAGGAGAATGAAAAGGTGGAGAGAGAGAAATGACCCCAATGATTGTCAAATTCCTGAGAAGCACAAATATGATGTATTCATAGTAGTGCTAGTATATTAACAGTAGTCTTTTTTTTGCATTAAAATTTTTAAATTTATAATTTATTAAATATAACTTATATTTACCTATTAACAGCTAATTTTGAGTATTTTTAAAGCAAATAATTAAATTTTTTTAATGTTTATTTATTTTTGAGAGAGAGAGAAAGAGAGAGACAGAGAGCACAAGCTGGGGAGGGGCAGAGAGAGAGGGAGACACAGAATCTGAAGCAGGCTCCAGGCTCCGAGCTGTCAGCACAAAGCCCAATGCAGGGCTTGAACTCACGAGCCAGGAGATCATGATTTGAGCCGAAGTTGGATGCTTAACCAACTGAGAAACCCAGGTACCCCTAAAGCAAATGATTTTTAAAATTGTAAAATTTTTAATAAAAACTTATGTATGTAGGGTCTATAACATGATGAATTGATACACATAGTGAAATAACTACAGTCACATTAGTCAACATGTCATCTCCTCACATAGTTTCTGTTTTTGTGTGTGTAATGAGTGTACCTGAAATCTACACTCTTAGTGTATTTTCGGTGTTCAGTACAGTATTAAGTACACTTGACCCTTGAACAACATGAGTTTGAACCGTATGGGTTCATGCAGGTTTTTTTTTACAGTACAGTCCTACTATAAATGTATTTTCTCTTCCTTATGATTTTCTTACGATTTTATTTTCTCCAGCTTACTTTACTGTAAGAATACAGTATGTGATATATATAACATACAAAACAGGAGTTAATTGACTATACTATCTGCAAGTCTTCTGGTCAACAGTAGGCTATTGATAGTCAAGTTTGGGGGGGAGTCAAAAATTATATGTGGGGAAGATGAATGCAGGCTTGGGGAAATAGATAAAGGGGATTAAGAGGTACAAACTTCCAGTTATAAACTAAAGTCACTGGGATGAAAAATACAGCATAGGGAATATAGTCAATAATATTGTAATACACTTATCATGGTGAGTATTTCTTAATGTATATAATTGTTGATTCACTATGTTGTACACCTGAAACTAATTTTTTATGACAACTATATTCAATTAAAAATTTTAAAAATGAAAAACAAAAAATAAATACATGCAGATTTCGACTTCGTGGGGGCTGATATCCCCCATGTTGTTCAAGAGTCAACTGTATACTTAATCATGCTTACTTTAGTTCATTAGACTTATTCATACTGCACAACTGTTAATTTGTATTCTTTAACCGACACCTTCCAAACCCACTCCATCGCCTACCCCTATCAAATCCTGGTAATTCTACTCTCAGCTTTTATGAGTTCAATCTTCTTTTTAGATTCCACACATAAGTGACATCATACAGTATTTGTCTTTCTCTGTCTGGCTTATTTCACTTGGCAAAATGCCCCCCAGGTTTATCTTGATAGGACGTCACCGTCTGCTCATACACTCCTTTCCAGTTTTCCAGCTGGTTAAAAACCCATCTCTACAGTCCCAGAGGCTTCCAGTTTCTTTTTTATTTATTTATTTATTTATTTATTTTTTTAATATATGAAATTTACTGTCAAATTGGTTTCCATACAACACCCAGTGCTCATCCCAAAAGGTGCCCTCCTCAATACCCATCACCCACCCTGCCCTCCCTCCCACCCCCCATCAACCCTCAGTTTGTTCTCAGTTTTTAACAGTCTCTTATGCTTTGGCTCTCTCCCACTCTAACCTCTTTTTTTTTTTTCTTTTTCTTTCCTTCCCCTCCCCCATGGGTTTCTGTTATGTTTCTCAGGATCCACATAAGAGTGAAACCATATGGTATCTGTCTTTCTCTGTGTGGCTTATTTCACTTAGCATCACACTCTCCAGTTCCATCCATGTTGCTACAAAAGGCCATATTTCATTTTTTCTCATTGCCACGTAGTATTCCATTGTGTATATAAACCACAATTTCTTTATCCATTCATCAGTTGATGGACATTTAGGCTCTTTCCATAATTTGGCTATTGTTGAGAGTGCAGAGGCTTCCAGTTTCTAACCTGATCTCTAAAATCTACATCACCCTAACTTCTATTGGCCTGGTTTATAATGAATAATTCCTTGCTTTGAGTTGGCCTCTAATATTTGTGGGCAACTGATTAAACACTTATTGCTGACTCATTGCCCAGTTTAATAAGTGATCCATGTCTTTTCTGAACAGTGTATCTGGTAGAATAGCCCAGGCCTTAAAATTAGGCAGATCTGGGGCACCTGAGTGGTGGCTCAGACGGTTGAGCATCTGGCTTCAGCTCTGGTCATGATTTCGTGGTTCATGTGTTTGAGCCCGTCGTGGGCTCTGACAGCTCAGAGCCTGGGGCCTGCTTCGGATTCTGTCTCCCTCTCTCTCTCTGCCCCTCCCCTACTTGTTCTCTCTCTCTCTCAAAAATAAATCAATAAACATTAAAAAAGAAAGGCAAATCTGAGTTTGGGTCCCAAACTGCCAATTTACCAACTGTGTGACTTTGGTTAAGGTACCTAACTGCGCTGAGCTTAAATTTTCTTATTTGTGAAATATAGACCCTGGGATCATTGTTAAGATTATTTGAGACTTCATATGTCAAAGAGCATAATGTCTGGCAGATGCTACTTTTCATTCTCCTTTCTTTCCAACCCATCCAGTAGGGGGAAAAGTGAAGGGAGAAGATATGGTTTTATGGGTGTCTAAAGTTCTACTTAATATTTCACCAAAAAAAGAGATGGGACTTCCTGGGTTTATGAATAATCTAACTAAAATTCCTGGCAACAGGTGAGTCTCCTTTTTTTTTTTTAAATGTTTTTTATTATTTATGTTTTGAGAGACAGAGTGTGAGCAGGGGAGGGGCAGAGAGAGAGGGAGACACAGAATCTGAAGCAGGCTGTCAGCGCAGAGCCTGATCCGGGGCTTGAACTCACAAACTGTGAGATCATGACCTGAACCAAAGTTAGATGCTTAACTGACTGAGCCACCCAGGTGCCCCAACACAATGAGTCTCCTAATGTTTCAAGCTCAAGATTAAGAATCATGAGAAAAGTAGTGGTGCCCACAGTGCCAAGGGCATTATTCAACACTCTTTGAGTATTTCAGTTAAATCTCAGTAGTGATGTTTTTTGCAGTAGGCCTTTTCTTTTTTTGCTTGGCAAATTATCCTGGCCTAATTTTTAGAAAGGGAGAATAGGAAAAAGAAAACTCTGAATATCAATCAGTTCCCATGCTTATAAATAGTAAACGGAATTAAAACTGCCTAATGAAATCAATCCATTAAGAATTCTCTTTCATAAAAGCAAAAAAAAAAAAAAAAAACTTCTAAAAAGATAACAACAACAAAAAAGTGTTTGGCATAATGTGCCTCTAAAGAAATAACCTTTTCTCCAAGCAATAAAGGTGATGGCAGAAAAACAATGGCTAATTAATTAGAATAAATGTGGTTGAGAAAAGCTATTTCATAAAGTAAAAACCAGGAAGCAAAGAGAAACCCAGGCAAAGATTTAGTAATAAATAATAAAAATGATCAAGGGACTGACATTAAAGAAAATAAGTGGCCATGATAAAGGAGTCTTGACTCAGGAAAAACACTCAATGATTTCAGCTGTGGAGATAATCCCATGATATATAGATAGAACTGCTGGATGATGGGCACCTGGGGAGAGCAAGAAAGTACGCACTAAAAAATAGGCACCTTGACAAACTAGCATCCCTCTAGCTTTCCTATGCAGAATCTTAGTCCAGGCACAGGACCTAGGAGTCACCAGGCTAAGCATGCTAATATCCTTGTACCCATCTGGCTTCTTCCAGAGTGTCTGAGATTTGGAATAACTAGGCCAATATGCACCTCCTCCCTTCCATAGAAATCCCTATTCCTGCCCCAGTCTTGGGATATAAGAAGTGGCTAAGCAAGTAAAAAAATGCAAGAATCTAGCCAGCTTACCATACAGCAGGATAAAGAAATTATGCAAAATCTGAGTGTATCTATGATTGCCTCATAGAGGGTCATGGATTTTGGTTTGCCTCAGGCTTCATGCCACCTAAACTGATTTAAATCCACCATACTTCTCTAGGCAGCCAGCCTAGCCTCCCAGAATCCACAGAGCTAAGGAAGGAGTCAGGATTGGCCTGTTCCAGATTATGGCAGAGGACACAGGCCTGCCCAATTTGAGTCTTTGCCCTCAGGACTGACCTAAAGCCAACTCACTCACTAAAGTATTTGCTTTTTCATGGTACTGAAGACCAAAGACAGGAAAGATTAGATGATCATGTCAGTAACAAAGGTTAATTTCCTGCCTATTCTGTGGTCTGTTTGCTCAGTAATCTTACTTCTTTATCAGGCAATATATTTTTCTAATGTTTATTTATTTTGAGAGAAAGAGAGAGAGAGAGAGAGAGCGCACTTGTGCAAGGGGGAGGGGCAGAGGTAGAAAGATAGAGACTTCTAAGTAGGCTCTGCGCTGTCAGCGAGGAGCCAGACAAGGGGCTCAATCTCACAACTGTGAGATCATGACCTGAACTGAAATGAAGAGTCGGTTGGTTAACCAAATGAGCCACTCAGGCACCCCTTTATCAGGCAATATTAGTGGTGAGACCAGGAGTAGGAGTGTACAAGAGAGGAGAGTGGTAGGAAGCCGTTAAGAAAGGAGGGTTGAATCACAGGGTTGAATCATTCTTTCCTGTGGACCCATCAAGGTTTACTAGGGCTTAGATGCTCCCCAGCTGAGAGCGACCCTAAATGCTACAGTGACACTCTGAACATGAGTCTTTTGGAAGCCTTGGTGAAAAGAAACCAGCTCCCAATTCTACATCTCTTCTTGCTGAATCTTCTCACTTTTCCATCCTTATATTGACCCTGCAGGACAAATTTCTACTCTGAGCTGCAGTTAAAAGCCCAAATCCTGCTTTTCTACCTCATTCCTGCTATCCCATTTCCCAGGAGCAACCCCTCCATTAATTTGGAATAGATTACCTTGAATGACACAACCCATAATCACAGTCTTACTTTTTTTTTTTTTTTTTTCACTCTAAAATAAGTTCTTGGATCAGAAGCAATGGTGTTTGGTATTCCATACTGGTGGATGAGACATTAACTAAGTAAATGTACAATATTTCTGTAAGATATATGATGGGAAAGAAAGATTATCCAGAATAAATTTCTATTCCAATGAGGACAAATTACCAAATTCCTCAGTAACAGTAATAGAAGGGGAGGGGGGGAGGCCAATGTAGTAAGTCTGCCACCAGGTGGCAGTCTCTTCTTGCTAAGTGTAGTGCATAATGGCGTGCCCAAGGAAGATGGAATTCAGGGCTCAAGGTCAGGCTGACATTCAGCAGTGGCAGTAGCCAGATCAGCTTTGTTGAAGGGAACCTCATATTAAGTCCATGAGTAATCTTCATCACTGACAACATTAATCTCTCCATCAGTCTATTGTGCAAGTAGAGAAGTGTTTAGGGAAAGAAGCTGAGAGTCACAGAGTGAATAATCTTGTCCATCTGATTATTCAGATCATCCTTGATGGGCATTCACTAGGGACACAAATTTCTCACATTCTGAGATCATTCCAAGATACTCCTTCATATACATCTTTCCTAAACCCCCAGCTACTAATCCCCTGATGTTTTGTTCTTCCCTCTAAGTGTCTAAACATGTGACCAACCCTTAACCACTGCCTTTGAATTTATATAGATCTACATTTGAGTCCATCTCTCTTTCTTGACGAATCAGCCATTAGATGTACTGGTCAAAGTTATGCCCACTGGGAAGATTTTCATTCCTCACTGTTTTCAGGACACATCTAATTTGGACCGCTTCTAGCAATTTTGACTGGTAACATCATATCGTGGAAAACTAGTTGTAATCCAGGCTTGAATTTCTTCTGCCTTTGTCAATTGATCATAGAGAATTTTTCATAAGGATATACACGTGGATTGAGTGTGAAAGGAGGAAGTATACTGTGAGAGATACCTGCTCATGCAACTTGGGTCTCAGAAATTATTTAAACCTAATTTTACATATGCCATTTCCTCTTGACGATGGAATGCTTAGCTTACTAAATTTATGGCTTGGTGGTGCAGACAACTCCCAGTTAAGATGTGCAACTCACTTTATATTGGGTGTCCTGAGGTCTGGTAGGGGTGGCTAGAGGCCCTGGTAAGACACATGTACCCTAGAGCTGGGAGATAAACTCTATGTAGATTCCAAGACCATCCACTTCAGTGTAGTTTTTAGGAGTCCAGTGGTTAAAGTTTGCCAGAATAACCTCTCCAAAGTGAAAGACAAATGGCAGCATCTTTTACCCCCACAATAAAGAAATAAGCACAAAGCTCTGGAAGTCTCTTAGGGTTCTGGAAACAATATATTCCCCACTTAGGAATATTGCTCCTGCCCATATAATGCATGACATGGAATGCTGTCAGCTTTGAGGGGGCTCGGAGCAAGGAAGGGCACTCTAACATGTACAAAGTGTGGTACAGTCAGAACTGCCACTTGGGTCATATGATCCAGCAGGCACTACAGTGAAGGAGATGTCCATAGTGGCAAAAAATACAGTAAGGGGCATATGGAGAACTCCAGTGGGAGAATCGCAAGGCTGGCCCCTGAAGTTCTGGAGAAAGTTAATGCTATCAATAGCAGAAAATTATACACCTTTTGAAAAACAGATCTTGGCAAGTTACAGAGGACAACTTACATTGGCAGAAGCAGAGTGCTTGAGTATGGAGCATCAGATGACCCATGCACCCAGAACTTTCCGTTATAAGCTATGTTTTGTCAATACAACCAAGTCAAAAAGTTGGATGGGCCCAATATCAATTCTCCATAAGATGGAAATGGTGTATCCAGGATCAAGTTTGAGCAGGATTAGAGGGCATAAGTAGCTGTATAAGCAAATAGGTCAGACCCTCATGTCACTTATCACAGTTGCATTAACTCCCCTCCCATGGTTTGTACTATGACCTTGCAAAGTGTCCCATATGACCAGTCAAAATGGAGAGAAAAGCCCAAGATTGGTTTATAGATGGGTCAACTCATTAAGTGCATTAAATGGATTAGCCATTTCAAAATGGATTATGGCAATATTCAGAGGTGGTCCTAGAAGACAGTGGAGACAGTAGAGAGGGGAAATCTTTCAAAAGGACAGAACTAGGAGCAGAGTACCTGGTCATCTGCTTTGGTGGAAGGAAAAATGGCCTGAGTTAAGAAAATAAACAAATTCCTGGGTCTTTGGTAATGGCTTGACTGTCTGGTTGGAGGTCTGGAGCAAAAGGGACTGAAGACCAGAGACAAAGAGGTCTGCTTAGAGTAATGTGTATAAAAATGTGGAAGTAGGTACAAAGTGTAAAGGGTTTTGTATTACACATTAACACCAGTCAGAAAGCATCCACCAGATACTAAACAACAAAGTAGACAAAATGGCTCAGCTAACTGATATTAATCAGATCTCATCATCAGCAATCCCAGAGATGACATGATGGTCACATAATGGCAATGTGGCAGGGATGGAGGCTACATATGTGCCCAACAGCATGGACTCATATTTAGCAAGCCCAATCCAGTTGCCTCTGTCTCTGGAACTCTAACTTCTCTGCAACAGAGATCAATATTATGCTCACAATGTAGCGTTATTTTCCAAGGAAATCATCCTGGACATTGGAATTTTCCTATTCTGAAAGGCTAGTGGTTCACTCTTATGAAGATAATACCTATTCCAGATAGAAGTTTGCCTTTCCTAAGAGAGCCTCAGCCAGGAGCTTATAAAATACTTTATTCACAGGTATGGAATCCAACACAGCATAATATCTGACCAGGAGACCTGATTTAGAGCAAAAGTGCAGGAATGGACCTATGACTATGGGTCCAATTGGTATATCACATACCAGATGCAGCCAGGCTCAAAAAATGCCAAAATGGCAACTGAAGTACCAACTTTGTCTGTCTGCCTGCTTGTCTATATTTATTCGTCAGAGTAACATACCAAAAATTGAAATATTATTTCTCTATGGCAATTTTTATTTTCTTATTTTTACTTACCCGTATTTTCTATAGTTTCTAAATGTGTTAGTGTTAAGTTGAAGGGGAAAAGGTAAAGACAACTCTTTCATTGCTTCAGAAAATAGCCCTCTAACTTCTGAGCTCCAGAATCTTTGCCTTTTCTCTCTTGAACTTTCTAAAGCCTGTGTGGCTCTTTTATCACCATAAAAATCTGGTGCTTTCAAAAACATTTCTTACCACAGAAATCTGTATCACGGAAGCATTTGTCTCCCATTGTCTTGGACTCTCTGAATCTGTCATTGTTCTTCTATCAGGGTTCTGAGTGCTTCTTGTAGAATCTGGCAAAGAAGTTTACCTGGTACTTTCTGAGTTCTAGAAGCCTGCTAGTATTTATCTCAAGTCCCAGAAACTCCTATTCCACAGTGAATCTGTTATTTGTTGCTGTATAACAAATTACCCCCAAATTAGCAGTTAAAGCAGTATTTATTATCTCACACAGTTCCCAAAGGTCAGATCCAGGAACAGGTTAGCAGGGTAGATCTGGTTAGGATCTCTTATGATGTTGCAGTCAATGTCATCTGGAGCTGCCATCATGTCAAGCCTTGAATGATGCCAAGGAGCTGCTCCAAGATGACTCACTCACATGGTTTTTGGTTCAGTTCTTCATTGTGTGTATCTTTCCTCACCACACGGCAGCTGTTTTCCCCCAGAATGAGCAATCCAAGAGACAGTAACCTAGATAGAAGCTGCAATTGCAATATCTTTTATAGCCTAGTCTTGGAATTAACACATCAATTATGTCATATTCAGTTTGTTAGAAGCAATTCACTGTGTCTAGCCCATACTTAAAGGAAGGGAAGACTCTTATAGAGAGTAGCAAAGAATTTATGGATATATTTTAAAACCACAGAATCCAACTTAGGAAAGACTTCCAGATGTAGCAGAATCCACCCATCCCATTAGTTTCCTCTGAAGCTTAAGACTGTCTCCAGGGAATAGTGGCAAATTGCTGAGTTCAAACCTAGTTAGGTATTCAGAAACCTGTACACCATAGACACTTATTATCTTCCTGAGCTGTGGAAGCCATCACTTATTCCTTCTCTTCAGTACATGTGGATAATCCTGGGGTGTCATCAGGTCCTTGAATTTTAAAAAAGCACCCTTTAATTACCAACCATGTTGTTATTTTCCTCAAGCTCCAGAACTGTGTTGAGATTTGAGGTCACAAAATACAAAGAAAAGCCACAGAATATAAAAAGGATAGGCTTTTCACTCAGGAAGAACCACTAATTTATTCTTTGTTCAAATAAATAAATGAAAAACAAATAAAAATCAGTTTACAGGAGTATTCAGCAATAGTGTATGAAATGGGATATTTGTAATCCGTAGGCCTGAAAAGTATGGAAGGAAAGATTTGGGTTCAGTGATCAGTAAAAGTTTGATGAAGAGCTGATTACTATTAAACTAAATCTGTTTCCAGGCATCACTGGAAACAGGAACTAGATTATTCTTCTGCCAGAAACAGCAACAACAACAACAACCAGACAAAATGCTTTTGAAACTTAAAAAATTACCTTAAGAAACTAGAAAAAGAAGAGCAAATTAAGTTCAGAATACACAAAAGGGAAATAATAAGATAAAACAGAAATAAAATAGAAAACAATACGGACTTCAAGCTGTATTACAAAGCTGTAATCATCAAGACAGCGTGGTACTGGCATAAGAACAGACACTCAGATCAATGGAACAGAACAGAGAACCCAGAAATGGACCCACAAACATATGGCCAACTAATCTTTAACAAAGCAGGAAAGAATATCTAATGGAATAAAGACAGTCTCTTCAGCAAGTGGTGCTGGGAAACTGCACAGCAACATGCAGAAAAATGAACCTGGACCACTTTCTTACACCATACACAAAAATAAACTCAAAATGGATGAAAGACCTAAATGTAAGACAGGAAGCCATCAAAATCCTCAAGGAGAAAGCAGGCAAAAACCTGTTTGGCCTTGGTGCAGCAACTTCTTACTCAACACGTCTCTGGAGGCAAGGGAAACAAAAGCAAAAATGAACTATTGGGGCCTCATCAAAATAAAAAGCTTCTGCACAGAGAAGGAAACAATCAACAAAACTAAAAGGCAAGCGACAGAATGGGAGAAGATATTTGCAAACAAACAAACAAAAAAACCCATAAAGATCAGATAAAGGGTTAGTATCCAAAATCTGTAAAGAACTTATCAAACTCAACACCCAAAAAACAAAGAATCCAGTGAAGAAATGGACAGAGGACATGAATAGACACTTTTCCAAAGAAGACATCCAGATGGTCAACAGGCACATGAAAAAATGCTCAACATCTCTCATCATCAGGGAAATACAAATCAAAACCACAATGAGATACCACCTCACACCTGTCAGAATGGCTAACATGAACAACTCAGGCAACAAAAGATGTTGGTGAGGATGTGGAGAAAGAGGATCTCTTTTGCACTGCTGGTGGGAATGCAAACTGGTGCAGCCACTCTGGAAAACAGTATGAAGGGTCCTCAAAAATTAAAAATAGAACTACCCTATGACCCAGCAATTGCACTACTAGGTATTTATCCAAGGGATACAGGTATGATGTTTCAAAGGGGCATATGCACCCCAATGTTTATAGCAGCATTATCAACAATAGCCAAAGTATGGAAAGAGCCCAAATGTCCATCGATGGATGAATGGATAAAGAAGATGTGGGGTGTGTGTGTGTGTGTGTGTGTGTGTGTGTGTGCATGTATGTATATGTGTGTGTATACAATGGAGTATTACTTGGCAATCAAAAAGAATGAAATCTTGCCATTCGCAACTATGTGGATGGAACTTGAGGCATTATGCTAAGTGACATTAGTCAAAGAAAGACAAATGTCATATGACTTCACTCACATGAAAACTTTTAGACATAAAACAGATGAAGATAAGGTAAGGGAAGCAAAAATAATATAAAAACAGAGAGGGGGACAAAAACATAAGAGACTCTTAAATATGGAGAACAAACAGAGGGTTGCTGGAGGAGTTGTGGGAGGGGGATGGGCTAAATAGGTAAGAGGCATTAAGGAATCTACTCCTGAAATCATTGTTGCACTATATGCTAACTAACTTAGTTGTAAATTAAAAAAATAAATTACACAAAAATAAAAATAAAATAGAAAACAATAGAGAAAAATCAATGAAACCAAAAGTTGGTTCTTTAAGATAATCAATAACATTAATAAACTAATAAATCTCTAGCCAGCTTGGTTAAGAAAAAGAAAGAGAGTATGCAAATTAACAATATCAAGAATGAAATTAGTGACAGCACTAAAGATTCTAGAGCTATTAAAAAGATAATAAGGGAATATTATGAATAACTTTGTACTATAAATCCAACAGCTTAGATAAAATGGACAAATTCCTTGAAGGACAGGGCGCCTGGGTGGCTCAGTCAGTTAAGAGTCAGACTTCAGCTCAGGTCATGTTCTCACAATCCGTGGGTTCGACCCCGCGTGGGGCTCCGAGCTGTCGTAACAGCTCAGAGCCTGGAGCCTGCGTCGGATTCTGTATCTCCCTCTCTCTCTACCCCCTCCCCCACTCAAGCTCTGCCTCTCTCTCTCTCTCAAAAAATAAACTTCAAAAAAAAATTCCTTGAAGGACACAAACTACTAAAATTTACTCAAGAAGAAAAAATTAACAGAGCCCTACATCTTTTAAAGAATTAAATTTGTGGTTAAAAACCTTCATACAAAGAAAACTCCACACCCAGATTGCTTCACTGTCAAATTGTAACTAACATAGAGGGAAGAAATAATACCAATTCTGCATAAACTCTCTCAGAAAATTGAAAAGCAGAGAGTTTTTCTCAACTCGTTCTATAAGGCTAGTAGTATCCTGATACACAAACCAGACAAAGACTTTGTAAGAAAAGAAAACTTTAGACCAGTGTCCTTTGTGAACATAGTGCAAAAATTCTAAAAATATTTTTACCAAGTCAAATCCAACAATATATAAATGGAATATTACATTATAGCCAAATAGGATTCATCCCAGGAATGCAAGGGTAGTTTAACATTTGAAAAACCAATCAAGGCAATTTATCATATTAATGAACAGAAAAAGAAAAGCTATAAGATCATCTCAATATATGGAGAAAAAACATTGAACAAAATCGAGCATCCATTGCCAATAAAAACTCTTACAAACTAAAATTAGAAGAGAACTTCCTCAACTTGATAATGACATATATCAAAAACCTATGGCTAACATCATACTTAATGGTGAAAGATAGAATGCTTTCCACCTAAGATTAGAGACAAGTCAATGATATTCATTCTCACCACTTCTATTCAACATTGTACTAGAGGTTCTAGCCAGAGTAGTAAATTAAAGAAGAGAAATAAAACACATCCAGATCAGAAAGAGCACAATTATCTTTATTCACAGATGAAATAGTTATCTATGTACAAAATCTGAAAGAATCTCCAAAAATATACTAGAGCAAATAAATGAGCTCGGTAAGGTCTCAGCACACAATATTAACCTACAAAAATCTATTGTATTCCTGTATATTTCCAATAAACAATTGGAATTGAAATTTTAACATACTATTTACAATAGTATCAAAAATATGAAATACTTAGAGACAAATCTGACATAAGATGTGAAAGGCTTGTATATTGAAAACTATAAAATGTTATTGAAAGAAACACTAAATATATTGAAAGCCATACCTTGTACATGAGTCAAAAGACTCAATATTGTTCAGATGTCACTTCTCCCCCAATTTGTTCTCTAGATTCAATGCAATTCTAATGAAAATCTCAGTCAACTTTTTCATAGAAATTGATAAGCTAACTCTAAAATTCATGTGGAAATGCAAACATATTTTAATAGCCAAACAATTTTGAAAAAAAATAAAAAAGAACAAAGTAGGAGAGTAAATATTACCCGAATTCAAGACTTCTTATAAAGTTACACTATTCAAGACTATGTGATATTGGTGTAAAGATAGACAAATTAATACAATAGATACTTTGGGAAAAACACCATATATTATGGACAACTGATTTTCAACAAACGTACAAAGTAAATTCAGTGAAAAACGAGAGTCTTTTCAACAAATGGTGTTGGAATAACTGTATATCCAGATACAAACCAATGAACTTAAATCTATACCTCATACCTCCCTCTCTCTCTGCCCTCCCCTGCTCGTACTCTGTCTCTATCTCTCTCCAAAATAAATAAACATTTAAAAAAAGGCAGGGGGAGCCTGGGTGGCTCAGTTGGTTACACGTCCAATTTTAGCTTAAGTCATGATCTCACGGTTTGTGGGTTCAAGCCTCACATAGGGCTCTGTGCTGACTGCTCAGAGCCTGGAGCCTGCTTTGGATTCTGTGTCTCCCTCTCTTTCTGCCCCTCCCTGCTCACACTCTGTCTCTTTCTCTCTCTCCAAAATAAATAAACATTAAAAACAATCTATACCTCATGCTATATGCAGAAATGAACTCAAAATGGACCATAACCTAGATGTAAAATCTAAAAAAATTATGCTTCTGAAAAAACAGTGTAAAATGTTTGTGATCTTAAGTTAGGTAGACATTTCTAAGATATAATACCAAAAGAACAATCCATAAAATAAAAGTGATAAATTAGACTTCATCAAAATTAAACATTTTTATCTTCAAAAGATATTGTTTAGGAAATAAAAATGCAAGCCACTGACTAGGAGAAACTCAATAAGGAGACAAATAATCCAATAAAAAATGAGCAAAAGATTTGAATATCTTCACCAAAGAAAATATATGGATGGCAAAAAAGCACATAAAAAGATGCCCAATATTATTAGTCATTAGGGAAATGCAAATTAAAACCATACCTACCACTATGCAGCCATTATAATGAAAAAAGTAGATATGAAGTATCAGGGTGCCTGGGTGGCTCAGTTGGTTGGGCGTCTGACTTCGTATCAGGTCATGATCTTATGGTCCATGGGTTCAAGCCCCACATCAGGCTCTGTGCTGACAGCTCAGAGCCTGGAGCCTGTTTTGGATTCTGTGTCTCCCTGTCTCTCTGCTCCTCCCCTGCTTGTGCCCTGTTTCTCTCTCTCTCTCAAAAATAAATACTAAAAACTTTTTTTTTAAACCTATATATTTCTTTTAAAAAAGATAATATGAAGTATTGACAATGATGTGGAAAAACTGAAACTTCATACTCTGTTTATGGGAATATAAGACAATATCAACTGGTTTGGAAGTCTTTTAAGAAGTTAAATATACACTTATCACATGATCAAGCCAAACTCCTAGGTATTTACCCAAGAGGAAAGTCAACATAAGTGTATACAAATACTTGTACCTGAGTGTTCATAATAGATTTATTTGTAATAGTCAAAAAGTTGGAACAACCCAAATGTTAATGGATAAATGTACAAACAAATTGTGATATAGCCATACAATGGTGTACTACTCAGAATAGAACACAATGAACTATTGATACATACAACAACGTGAATGAATCTCAAAATAATTATGGTAAGTAAAAGAATTCTGACTAAAATAAAATAAAATTTAAAAAAGTGTACATACATACTGTGTTATTAAAACTCTAGACAATGCAAACTAATCTATGGTGATAGAAAATAGATTAGTGGTTACCTGGTTAGGGAGTAGCTAGGGAGAGGATCCATAGGGACATGAAAACTTGTATAGGTGATGAACACATTGCCTATTTTGACTGTGGTGATTGCTTCACAGGTGTCTACATACATTAAAACTTATCAAATTGTACATTTCAAACATATACAGTTTACTGTATACCACTTACACCTCAATAAAGGTATTTAAAATTTGTAAAAGTGATAGTTTAGCAAGGACTTGAAGGAAGTAAGGAAGTTAGTGTTATGGATAGTTAATGTGAGGTTTTAAAAAATTTTTAACCAGGGGCGCCTGGATGGCTCAGTCTGTTGAACATCAGACTCTTGATTTCAGCTCTGGTCATGATCCCTCCCCCCACCCATTTGGGCTCTGCTCTGAGCATGAAGCCTGCATGAGATTCTCTCTCTCTCCCTCTGCCCCTCTCCCCACTCATGCATGCTCTCTCTAAAATTAAAAAAAAATTTTTTTAATCACAATGAGACACAAACGAAAGGATACTAATAGAGTTGTAAAAGAGGTTAGTTTTGTTTTATTGTAGATGAGGAGTGTGCGTGTGTGTCTGTGTATGTGTGCATGTGTGATATTTTGTAATTCAACCAGTCAAAGCCTTGATACACCACACTACCCTTGCCTGTCCACCTGAAGGTGAGCTTGCTCAATGATCTATATGGGACTGGGCCCCAGAGTGAGTTCTTCTAGCTAGCCAATGAGCATCAACAACAGGAGGGATGTCCTTTCCCTCCACCAAACCCCTGCCAAACTAAGCAAACAAATGTTCCAAAACAGGAAGATGTTCGGATGATTTCTATTACTTTCAAAAGTTATGAATCCATGGTGATCGCCAGTCTTGGCCTCTTACTTGAGACCCTGAGGGACTGACAGGTTTCTCCTCAGTCTTTGGTAGAAACACAAAAAACAAGCATTGCTTTTTATACTAAGAAGCTTAAAGCAGGGTTTTTATGGATGCTTCATAAATTTTCTTTTATTGCAAAGATGAGTCCTATCTTCTTGGAAGGACCACAGATCTTGGTGTACCTTAAGAATAATAGACAACAGTTACAGCCTGTTCATCTTACCTCCTTTCCATGAAGAGAGAGAGAGAGGGACAGAGAGACACAGAGAGAGATGAAGAGAGAGAAAGAGACAGAAAGAAAGACACACACACACACACACACACACACACACACACACACACACAGAATCATTATATAACAGTGTTAGGGGCATCAGGATCCCCTCTATCTCCCCCATGGATTTTCTCAGGATTGCACATAGACAAAGGTCTGGAAGGAGACACAAGAAACCATCCATGGTTACCCACGGGCAGTTAGAATAGAGAAGATGAGGGTAGGAAGACTTTCTGTGTCTTTTGGATATTTCATGAGTGCTTATACTCTTGGAATTAAAGCTCTCTTAAAAAAATTATTCCTGCTGTGAATTAGTCCCGTATGCCTGTTAGGTGTGTATGTTGAAATAGACCCAAAAATATAATCTGAGGAAAATCTTTGCCCTGCATTTTCTAGTTCTACCTCCATGCAAAAGTTTGGTGGCTTTATATTTTGGCATACTGGTTAGATGTTTTCCTTTCATAAAGGGTATTAATTCTATGTTGATTATGTTTAATTACACCATAGAACTTCTATATTTTAGATTATTTTTAAGTGTTTATTTATTTAATTTGAGAGAGAGATAGAGAGGGAGAGAGAGAGAGAGAAAGTGCCAGCAGAAAGAGAGGGAGAGAGAGAATCCCAAACAGGTGCCGTGGTGTCAGTGCAGAGCCCAACATGGGGCTCGAACTCGTGAACCATGAGATCATGACCTGAGCCAAAATCAAGAGTCGGACACTTAACTGACTGATCTACAACTGACTGAGCCACCCAAGCGCCCCTAGTTTCTTCTCAGAAAATATAACCTTGAGTTATCTGGTGTTGAATTATTAGCAAAAGTTTTGCTATAAAAATCACATCCAGGGAGAATGGCCCAATGGGAATGGGCTCCTTCTCCAGACATTTTAAATTCTGTCAGGTTTGGAGATAGATCCTTGGAGAGATTTCTGGGGCCACATTGTCTCAACATCCATCTCCCTCAGGACATGCCCTTTTCTGTCCTATATTTTGTCATTGTGCCTTGAGTGTACACTGAGAGGTGTTTTAAGAAACAACCACATTACATCTATCATTGTATATATGGTAGGATTGTTATTGAGAACATTATCTAGATATCACAATAATATAGGAAAAGCTGTGTTTCTTCCTGAGCATCTGGTCCTCTTTTATCTTTTGCTATTCACACTATAAATCTTGCAGTAGCTTTGCTTTCCCTTCACTACTATGCAACTCTAAGCCAAATTTGTGTGCTTCCCAGTGCCTATACAGAAGTACAGGGATGAATTTCAGTGCCTGGATGTTATACATTATACTATATTATACATTATATTACATTAATTAAATTTTTTTCATGTTTATTTATTTTTGAGAGAGAGAGAGAGAGAAAGAGCAGGAATGGGGAAGAGAAGAGAGGGAGACACAGAATCTGAGGCAGGTTCCAGGCTCTGGGCTGTCAGCACAGAGCCTGATGTGGGACTTGAACTCACAAACTGCGAGATCATGACCTGAGCCAAAATTGGACACTTAAACACCCAGACACCCCTACTTTTCTGCTTTTTAAAAATGTCTTTCTTATTTTTGAGAGAGAGAGAGCAAGTGGGGGAGGGACACAGAGAGAGAGGGACAGAAGATCCAAAGTGGGCTCTGTGCTGACAGCAGAGAGCTGAATGTAGGGCTCAAACTCATGGACCATGAGATCAGGACCTGAGCCGAAGTAGGATGCTCAATCAATTAAGTCACCCAGGCACCCCAGTATTTTTCTACTTTGTAACTTTCTCTTTGCCCCTTTTCCTCATTTATGTTAATACATTTTTATTGTTATGTATCATATATTTCTATAAATGATTCCAAAGCTCCACCCCTTCCTTTTTTTGAATAAAGAGTAATAAGGGATCCACTTTCACTTTGGAGTACAAATTTGCTAAACCTCTCATGATTCAAACTAGGATTCCAAAGTCTTCAACAAGGCTTCTGACTATACCATATTAATACCATTGTCCTCAACATTAACATTAAACCCTGTTGTCACAACTCTAGAGTGACCATGAGAATCACAGACCCCTATGAAGTCAACATCGTCTAGATCAAGTTATTATGTTTTGGTTAGTGACAAAAAAAAAGTCGTAAGCTTAAGCTTATGGACTTATGCTCCAGACTAAGTTAATTTATTTATTTTTCAAAATACTTATTACTAGTTTTCTATGTACCAGGCATGCAGTTAGGTTCTATAGATACAATAGTAAACAAAAACCAGACAGGGCCTATGTCCTCAAAGAGTTTATAATCTAAAAGTGAAAAAAAACCACTAGTCTTATAATCCCACAAATGTACTTACTTGTCATGAACAGGCTTTGGGAGCATGTGATGTGGGATCAGAACCTGTCTTGGGAGTCAGGGAAGACTTGTTTGAATTGATATCTTGCAGGACAACTAGGAGTTTGGGGAGAGGATAAGAAAAGGCAAGAAGCATTTGGGGAAGTGAGAACAGCATTTGCAAAAGCCAGGTGGCAGGATGGAGCACAGTGCAATGGAGGAACTGCAAGAAAAGCCCTGTGGGTAAATGCAGACATTTGAGGGACAGTGGTGCTAGCTGAGGCTACAGGAGTATGCAAGTGGAACCGACCAAACCACTGAACTGTTTTAAATAATGACTAACTGTGTGAGCTATGATAAATGATCCAACTTTTTAAAGCCTGTTTTCCTGGCTGTAGAACACTGATCTTTTTCTTTTTTTTTTTTAATATTTATTTATTTTGAGTGGAGGGGAGTGAGGGAGGGAGGGACAGAGAGAGAGGGGAAGAGAGAGAGAATCCCAAGCAGACTCCACGATGTCAGCACAGAGCCATGAACTGTGAGATCATGATCTGAGCTGAGATCAAGAGTTGGTCGCTTAACTGACTGAGCGACCCAGGGGCCACAAGAACACTGATCTTTAATCGCATGGTGATGCTGAGCTACCTACCAAGCTACTATTAAAGTTACAAGGGGATTTAAGCTAAACTTTCTCTAGGGACCAGCATAGTGGAAATTTCCATTTACCTAAGGGAAAAACCATTTACTTTTGGTGGGGGGGGGGGGGAGGCCCTTGGGGAATTTTTTTGTTTTTTGTCTTTTAATCAAATTATGCACAGTGAAAGAACAGTCTCACATGTAAATAGTCTTGTGATGATAGCCAAAAGGGAAACAGTGTCTGCCCCACCATCTTGGTACCAATACTTTTACTTAACGGTTTTGTTAATGTCCACAGAAAACTTACAATATGCAAGACACTTTCAGCTATGTTATTTTGTTTAATTCACATAAGAGGCCTATGACTTAAGTATCATTTTTAATCTTTTAGAGATAAGAAAACTAGTAACCAGAGAAATTAGATAACTTACTCAAAAATACATAACTGAAAAATTATAGAACTGGAATTCAAACTCAGGTAGTCTGATCCAAATCCACAAAGATATCACTCACCACGGGCACCTCAACAAGACTGGATGTGGTCCAAAGTTGCCTGTCAGACCTTACAGTGACAATGAGGAAGGAAAGGAAAAATTGTATCCACCAGTACTCATTCCATGAGCCTGATGTAAAATAAATCTTATCTTTTCAGAAAATGACCTCAACTTCTGCTATCAAACCCCATGAGGTAAGACATGACCATACTATGTCTCTTCCTACACACACCCACCTATGATAAAGCTTAATATATATATATTAGGTACAGTAAAATATTAATGATAATAATAAAAAAGAACAATTATAATATACTGTAATGAAAGTTATGTGAGTATGGGGTTTCTCTCTCTCTCAAAACGTCTTATCATACTGTACTCACCCTACTTCTTGTAATGTTGTGAGATGACTAAATGTCTGTGTGATGAGATGAAGTGAGGTGAATGACATGGGCATTGTGACGTAGTGTTAGGCTGCTACTGACCTTCCGAGAGTATGTCAGAAAGAGGATCATCTGCTTCTGGCTCGCGGTTGACCATGGGTAACTGAAACTGTGGGAAGCGAAACCACAAATGAGGGAGGACTGGTCCCC
Source organism: Panthera uncia (assembly GCF_023721935.1). Lineage (NCBI taxonomy): Eukaryota > Metazoa > Chordata > Mammalia > Carnivora > Felidae > Panthera > Panthera uncia. The sequence goes on from NW_026057585.1 coordinate 27,218,612, forward strand.
CAGCTTAGAAGAAGGAAATGAAATAGATAAACCCTTCTGCCAATAAAGATAAAAGATTCTGTTTCCCCAGTTGACTTTGACAGGGAGTGAGTTCTGTAAGACCTGTACTTTATAAAAAGAAGGGAAATATCACCCAATGTTCATATCTGTAGAACTTGGCTTGCATTCTGTAATGAAGGAGAATATAACATCTGTCAATACTTCTGTTTTAATAAGAAAACTACCTTTACAAGAAAATCAGACCCGCAATGGGATGGAATAGGATGTCCTAGACATGAGTTCTAACTTGGTGCAGGATTATTAAGAAGCAAGCTCTCCAATCCTGCTGAGTCAATGGACAGGATCTATTTTCAGTTCTCAACTTGTCCTGAGATGCTGTAAGTCCCTTGCCAAGACCTGAATCAGTGCAACATCTGTGAGAACCAATTAAGAACGCCACATCACCTAGGAAGAGAGCAACAGAGTGCTGTGAATTCTTATTTGAATAAAAGTATCCAAAAGTGAAGAAAATTAGCCAGCTCTCTAGTCATGCAGTCAAATTTTTTGTTAACAAAAGGAAGAAAAAGGAGGACCTGCTCTGGTTGCTCCAATTCCATATTCCCTCAGCAACTAGATTTCTTCTTTCCTACTTCTCCTGACAGCATCAAGTTGGACACCATTTGTGAACGACATAGGCATTTGTCCTGAGAATCAGGGTTTCCTTGTAGACATCTTTGCCTGGGTGCTTGATTATGTCATCTCTTGCAGAGGCTGCACTCTTACCTCCTGATCACCTGTTTGCTCACTGGGTTCCTAACCATCTGCCTAGTTTTTGACATTCCTGGTCATTTAAGGCATTCTTTTGGGATTTCTGGTCAATTTGGCGTCTTTGCCTGATTTCTGGCACATTCTGAATTCTGCCTCTATTTGGTTCTTGCGTACTGATTTTTCCTGTTGTTTGGTTTTTGCATGCTTCTCTACTTCTGTTTTTCCATGCCTGTCCCCACTGCCTAGCAGATATCCACTTTCAACTTCCCTTACCTGCTTAATTTTTTTTAACCTGTTTTTACAAAGCACCACCATTGTTCACAATTCCAGAACTGACATTTTTAGAGTTTTAGGTGTAGCGATCAAGAGGAAATACCCTTTTGGAAAGAGGAAATCCAAGATTGGAGTATAGGGTTGCTAGCTTTCTTTAGATTTCAATCTTAGGAAAACAATAACAGGGAACACAAAGTTAAAAAGATCTGAATTCAGAGCCGCCTGGGTGGCTCAGTTGGTTGAGCGTCCGACTTCAGCTCAGGTCATGATCTCACAGCTCGTGAGTTCGAGCTCCATGTCAGGCTCTGTGCTGACAGCTCAGAACCTGGAGCCTGCTTTGGATTCTGTGTCTCCCTCTCTCTCTGCCCCTAACCCACTCGCATTCTGTCTCTGTCTCTCTCAAAAATAAATAAACATTAAAAAAAATTTTTTTAAAGATCTGAATTCAAAAGAAAGATACTTATCATTGGTAAAACAGACAATAAAATAAAAATCATCTAAGAAGAATGTAAAATAATAAATATGATAGATCACTGATTCTTAATAATATTCTATTTTTCATATCAAGAAAATCTTGTTCCTTTAAACTAACTGCTTTTAGTTTATTACCAAATTTTTAATATGTGAATTTAGATATGTTTTAATGGGTAAATATCTTAACATTTACAAACACTTATAATAGAGAATGTATTTTTAGTGTGCCATATTTGAAATGTGTTTAATTTCAAATCTAACTGAACTGTGCTATTTTCATAGGGATATATAGCCTCCTTTGGAAAAGCTTAATTTTAAGTTGTAGGAATTTTTATTATTATTATTTTAATTTTAAGTTGTAGGAATTTTAATTCTTTTAAAAAATTTTTAATGCTTATTTATTGTGAGAGAGAGAGAGAGAGCAGGGGAGGGGCAGAGAGGGAGGGAGAGAGAAAGAATCCCAAGCAGTCTCCGTGCTGCCACCACAGAGCCCAATGTGGGGCTCGAACTCATGAACCACGAGATCGTGACCTGAGCTGAAATCAAGAGTCGGATGCTTAACTGAGCCACCCAAGGGCTCCTAAAAGAGTTAATTCCTAAGTTACACATATAGCAAGCTATTCTATACCATCACTATATTTTTCTTTTTTTTTTAAAGTTTATTTATTTTGAGAGGGTGCAAGTGGGGAAGGGGCGAGGGAGGGAGGGAGGGAGAGAGGAAGAGGGAAGTGAGAGAGAGAGAGAGAGAGGGAAAGAGAGAAGGAGAGAGAGAGAATCCCAAGCAGGCTCCACACTGCCAGCACAGAGCCCAATGCGGGGCTTAAACCCACAAACCGCAAGATAACGACCCGAGCCGAAGTCAGATGTTTAACCAACTGAGCCACCCAGGCAGCCCTCAATATATATTTCTTGTAATTAAATGGGCAACTCACTCTTGTCCCTTCAAAAATAATAAATTATGTGACTCTAGAATTTTAGAGTTGGAATTTTCCTTGGAATCAGAAAAAACAAATTCCATCATTTCTATATTTTCCAGAAAAGTATAACCTTTGTTTTATTTTAAAGTGAACAGAGCAAAGCAGCAGAAATATGTAGGGAGTCAGACATCCTGTGGTAGAATTCTGACTGCACCTTCATAGCATGACCTTGGGCAAATTACCCAACCTTTCCTTACCTGAGAAAGATTTTTAACCAATTCCAGCTCCACAGTCTATGACCCAGGGCCAAGTCATCCTTGCACTGGTTTCACCTTGATAATATCCTAGACTTTAACTCTCTTTGTGTGTTCCTACCCTTATAATTAAATCTTTGCCTTGTTCTCTATTCCACAATTTATCTTCGAGTTGCCTGCCCAGCACAGCTGTCACCTCTAGATTTGAAGCCCTGCCCTTTACACAGGTCGTGATTATAGAACCTGACAATCTTTGGACAGACCTTCCAGTTACCACCTCCAGTCTGCTGGTCTGAATCCCAGAAAACTATCTCCCTCTGAGCTATTTGATTTTGTGTCAACTTGACTGTGTGTTCAACTGCTGCCTTTGGCCACCCACTGACAACTGCTTTGATGAACTATGGCCTGATACCTTGAAATATTTTGAGCACTTGTTAACATGTCAGTAACCCCAAGTTCCAATCCTATCCCAGTGGATATGTTCAAGTCTGGTTCTCTTCCCTTCTCTGGTATTAGTGGGCAAAACTCAGCCTACTTCCAAGGTGCCAGATATGTGATTCTATATGGTGTGAACCTATAGTATCAAGAAATTGTTAAGCTGTGTTCATTATAATCTGTTTAACAAGACAGAGACATAGGTGACATAGTTTAAAAAGATCTCTATTGATGTAACAATGGTCAAAATTATTACAGGAGTTGGTACTTAAAGGAACTAGTTTTGTTTACTAAAAAAATTGTGTAGGAAAGCTCATTCCCCTAAAACTCAAAAGTGGATTTTTACCTAAACTTTTTTGGGAGGGTTTGTTGAAGATGTTGGCTCTCCATGAATTTGTTGAATAAGAAATTTCACAGGAATGGTTGTAAATTTATCTATTTACCCAGTTATGCTTTTGAAGTAAAAAGCTCCTTTTATTGAATTTTTCACTTAAAAAAAAAAGTGATTGCTCATGGTTTTCCAGCATGGCATTTTTAGACATGGATGTGTGTGTATTAGCTAAGAACTTTATAACATATAGCCTCATTTAATCATTACATGGGTTTATTAACCTACTATTAAAGATGAAACTGAGGCATGGAAATTTTAAGTAACTTGCTCGAGAAGGCCACACAGAAAGTAGTGGAACCAGACAAACAGAATCTGTCTCCATTTTTAACCTGTTTTTAGCTCCTAATCACTACATGGAAATAAGAAACACTGGGGAAAAAAAGGAAAAAAAAAAACTTGGGAAAAGATAAGGAATATACTCCATAAGAAGTCTGAACCCTCATTAACATTTTCTGAATTTGTTGGTTCTGACTGGATTTTACTGGGGGTAATCAGTGAGGAAACATCTGGTCTCCTAAGATCTCTGCTGTCGTCTGAGAGAATTGGATGTTTCCTGGATTTGGATGGTTATTCCTGTGCTCAAGAGAACTGGGAAATATTTTGGACTGTTCTTCAGAAGGAAGACAACACCACAATCACCCTAATAAACAGTGCTCTGTAGTGTGATACCAGGCCACCTCTTGCTGCATTAAGTATGCAATTTTCCCCTTCTGTAGAGAGCATGACATATCTTTATACATAAAATAGGGAAACCAGATTGTGGAATGCATTTAAATGTTATAACTTTGACAATTATTCTATAGGAGATTCCATAGGACACCCCGAGACCATTGCAGAGGCTGAAAAACTCTCAGTTTCAGGATAAGTTGATATCCTGCTGAAGACCATAATCCACCGTTATAAAGCAAACTCTTCAATAACTTCAATAACTAACAAGTTTTTTTTTTTCCCAGCAGTTGCTCAGAGAATAGTTGTTTTCATGATTAATCTGAAGGTGTCCTGAGAAATGCCATCACTGCAGCCATGTGACAAGTTTTATATGATAATTTCTGATATGCTTGCTATGGTCATTGTGAATTCTTGATGTAAGTCTTTTACTGCCATGTTTTCACTGGGGGAATTTCAATTTTCAGAATTAGAGTGTTATGCCTCAAGTCAGACAAAATCTTAGCACCAAATTATTATAGGCTGTTCCTTTTCTTGAGGAACGATGCAAAAAAACTATAACATTTCTTCAGGGAATGTACCAATAAGAATAAGAAATAGAATAAGACTGTCATTCAACTGTGATTCAGTTTCAGATTTTGAATGTTATTTTTAAGTTAAAAACATCTTTAAAACCTATTCTATTTTTTAATTTTTTTGTCCTCCTAGACAGCCTCATTTATTCATTCATTCTTTCAGCAAAACCTTCTATACACCAGGTGCTGTGCTAGGTATTAAGGACATAATATGAATTAGAATTTGCTGTCAAATTGTAATCATTCCTTTTTTAAAGCATTCTATATTTAAAAACCAGATACACAAAATGCCTGCTCTACTTCATATTAAATTTCTTGTGTTCTATACTCCTAACATAATTTTATAACATTTTAGACACAATAGATTGGTAATATTTGATAGTGGTATCAATGGACAATTAGAGAATCATCGTATTTTTAAAAATCAATATCCAATTTGCCTTATTTATTTATTCATTTTACATTTATTTATTTTTGAGAAACAGAGTGAGACAAAGCGTGAGCGGGGCAGGGGCAGAGAGAGAAGGAGACACGGAATCCAAAGCAGGCTCCAGGCTCTGAGCAAGTGGTCAGCACAGAGCCTGATGCGGGGCTCGAACCCACAAACTGCGAGACCATGACCTGAGCCGAAGTCGGACACTCAACCGACCAAGCCACCCAGATGGCCCCCAATTTGCCTTTTCATAGAAGATAAATGCGTGCCCTGTCTCTCATTTTAGCTTCTTTCTTTCTTTCTTTCTTTCTCTCATTTCAGTCTTTCTTTCTTTCTTTGAAGTCTTTTATTTTAACGCCCTTTCTCTCATTTCAGTCTTATGTTCTCATGACTATATCACAACAGACTTAATTTTTCCTGGGGTGCAAATTCAGTCACCACCTTGTCTTACCATTCTAGTGCATGGTAGTGACTGAATTTGCACCCCAGGAATCAGTGTAAATAAATTATTAATTAGTCTGTCCTGTTCTCTGGGGAATCTCACATAAAACAGGGGCTGTTTTTTCATTGAATCTCTAATTCAGAGTCTAATCTCTTCCTTCTATTCTCTCTACTCATCCTTTTCCTGCTTCCCATTTTGAAGCTTCAAAGAAATTCCTGATTGTGTCTACTTTCCCAAATCACTCACAAAGAGGTTAACTCAGAGGTTGCAAAGTCAGATGCCTACAGGGACCAACCTGGAAAGAGAAATAAGTGCTAGGGGCTGAGGCAGCAAGTGAGGGGAGACTGGGGCAAACCTCAGAGCACCGGCCCAGATAAGAGGAGGGTGCTGTACTTAGCACCAGCTCATTGTTGCTGACTGAATGATCAAATCTTTGGTTAGCTGATCATCCAATTTTCACAAGAGTCAGAAATCTGGATCTTTATGTAAAATGTGTCAATCTGTAAATGTTGGACCACCCAAACAAAACATGCCTGCCCAGGGCTGCCATTTGCAACCTAGGCTGTCACTGGTATTGAATTCAAAGAACTAAAAGCACCATAGGTTTTTGAAATGTCCTTGAAGAATGTGAGTTGAGTCTGTGACCCAACCCCACACTCAAGGGAAAAGGAAAAGGAAAAGGAAGATTTCTTATCAGGGTTGTGGTTTGATATTTGTCTAATTTGTGCATTTTCATTAATCTAATCAGTACATTGTCATTCTACAGTTTTAAAAAATGTAATAAAGCAATCCATCTTTTATATAAGAAAAGGGGGGATGAACTATATATTCAATTTAAAAATACATATTCAATTTTGCTTTTATTTATATAAAGGAACACTGGCACGGGAAGAATACATTAAAAATTAATGAGTGATTATCTTTATAGGGTAGGGACAAGGAAGAAAGGCATGAATGTGGGATTAAGACTTCTCATGGGGCGCCTGGGTGGCGCAGTCGGTTAAGCGTCCGACTTCAGCCAGGTCACGATCTCGCGGTCCGTGAGTTCGAGCCCCGCGTCAGGCTCTGGGCTGATGGCTCGGAGCCTGGAGCCTGTTTCCGATTCTGTGTCTCCCTCTCTCTCTGCCCCTCCCCCGTTCATGCTCTGTCTCTCTCTGTCCCAAAAATAAAAAAAAAAAAAAAAAAAAAAACGTTGGAAAAAAAAGACTTCTCAATCTATACTTTTTATTTAGTTTTTATTTTTGAAACAGGTGAGAGCATTATATATTCAAAAATCAAAAATGTAAACTGAAAGTAAATGGCATTAACATGCCAACTTATTTTTTATTGCAGGGAAGCATGACAGGTTGAAATATAAATTAGAATGCATAAAAATATATAACAGGACAGGACCACCTGACTGGTTCAATGGGAAGAGTATGTGACTCTTGATCTCAGGGTCATGATTTCGAGCCTCATGTTGGGTGTGGAGATTAATTAAATAAATAAAACTTATATATATATGAAGTTTTATTTATATATATATTCATATATATATGAAGTTTTATATATATATATAGGAAATGGAATTATAAATGTTAAAGAAGAAAAGGGAACAATGTTACCATTAGGATAGATAAAGAAACAATTTTTAAATTTACTCTTTAAATGGTATCAAATTGCTATGGTATTTATAGTCCATTGAACACACTTAAAACTTGTGTGACCATCTTATTTTTAAATGCCAATATTTACAATGTAACATTGAAATGGTTTCCTTTACAATTGTTTTATTTTATGATAAAAATTTTGGACACTGATATATAAATAGGGATAGATGTATTTTTCAAAATTCTTTTGAGAGTATATAAACCAAAAGGTTTAAAGACTACTGAAAGTTCAAGACTATTTTCCTATACAGTTGACCCTTGAGTTACATGGGGGTTAGGGGCGCCAACTCCCCAACCGTGCAGTCAAAGATCTGTGCATAACTTTTGACTCTCCAAAAACTTAATATCCTACTATTGACCAGAAGCCTTACCAATAACATAAATAGTTGGTTAACACATATTTTGTACATTATATTATTATATGCTATATTCTTATAGTAAACTAAGCTAAAGAAAACAATATTAAGAAAATTGCAAAGAAGAAAAAATACACTTACAGTACTGCACTGCAAAATATGCATATGAGGGATCAGCAAAGTTCAAACCCATGCTGTTCAGGGGTCACTTGTACTTGAAGTACTGGAGTCACTCCTTTGCCCATGGAAGGCCAAGTTATGTTACATGATGAAAAATTAGCACCTCTGAATACTATCATATGGATTAGTTTTGGATTAGCTAGCTTTTATTTACAAAAACAGAAAACTTCTAAGTTCTATAAGAATGAGTGCCAGGTAAACAGGTAAATTTAGATGTCTATCAGATAGGTCCAACATACAAATTCAAGAATTTGCAGGGCTACTATGATGAGAGTGCAAAGGAGGGCCAAATCAAGAGGTAGTTTCATACTCAAATTTGCCATAGGCCAACCTGCTTGGGTCCATCTAGGAACACATAGAGGTGGATTTAAAACCAAAAGTATGAAGCCCCTGGGTGGCTCAGTAGGTTAAGCGTTCAACTCTTGATTTCGGCTCAGGTTATGATCTCACCGTTGTGAGATCGAATTCTTCATAGGGGCTCTGCTGTCAGCACAGAGCTTGCTTGGGATTCTCTCTCCCTCTCTCTCTCTCTGCCCCTCCCCTGTGCTCTTTCTCTCTCTTAAATTAAATAAATAAACATTAAAAAAAAAAAAAAAAAACAGCCAAAAGTATAAGTCCAGTGGTATGAGGGCTCATCAAACCCACCTATAATGGTGCACCCAGAGTGGACCCTAGGGGATTGCTCTAGCCCCATGTTTCTCTCTCAGGCTCTTAGAACATGTGATGACAGGAAAAACAACCCAAATTTGAAATGAAAATGATGTAAACTAATTTTCCCCTTTCAAATAAGAAAGTATTAACTACATTTAATCTTTGTTGACTCTAAATAAAAAACTGAGCAATCATTTCTTCTCATTAAGTTCAACAATTTGTCTTTGCTATCCCTGTTTATATACCTCACTACGAAAAAATTCCAGTCTCCCAAATCACCCTTCATCCTCCACCCACTGGCCCACTCAAGGCTCTTCATACCACCTTTTCTGAACACTTTTCCTACCATTCCCCAATTTCTGAGATCTTTCACTGCATATCCTCTGGAATTCATGGTCCTTCATCATCTGTATCCTCAATCTCCTCTCTGAATAGTTCCTTCACCTGTTCTAAAGCAAGCCTGGTTCACCCCCCTGTGGATGCCAATTTTCTCTGCAACCTTTCCAGAGACCTCAGGCCACTGGACTTGGAGGTGGAATAGGAATCCTCCTTGCTCTTCATTGCTTCTTTCAGGCTCTTCTTCCTCTCCTTCTGAATTTCTCTCCCTGCCCAGTAATTGTTTTGTTTTGTTTTAACTTTATTTATTTATTTTGAGAGAGAGAATCCCAAGCAGATTCTGCACTGTCAGCTTGGAACCCCACGCAGGGCTCACTCTCATGAACCAAGAGATCATGACCTGAAAGTCAGATGCCCAACTGACTGAGCCACCCAGGTGCCCCTGTTTTGTTTTTTAACTTGTGTCCTATGATGTCGTCACTCTCCTATTGTGGAAGTCACCTACTAACTCATGTATCACTCTGCCTTATTTTTCAAGGACTTTATCTTTTGGCTACTGACACCTTCTCCAGCGATTAGCACCTCTCCTAATTCTAAGTCTTGTTTTTATTATATACATAGATCATCCTTATGACACTCTTTTTGACTCTCTTCCAATGACACTGTATTCCACACCCTTTAGGCATTTATTGTCATTGTTGTATTCCACTCTAGACTTCATTACTTCTCCATAATCTTGTTTTCATGCATCCCACTCTAATTCCCATGTTGTTGTGGTCACTCTGCAGAAGAAGTAGGACAGACTCCTCCACCTCAAATTTGGTTTGGATGTTGAGACTGATGATGCCACACATATGTACCAAGAGAGTATGAAAAGGTTTATGGTGCACAGTTGGTGGAGTGTGCAGCTCTCGGTCTCAGGCTTGTGAGTTTGAGCCCCATGTTGGGTGTAGAGGTTATTTAAAAATAAAATCTTAAAAAAAATGTTTTATTACTCACACACAGAAGCTTTCTGTGGAGAACTGGGCAGGCTTCTAGGCTGGTACAAATATAACCTAAGGGAGAAGAGAAAGGAGACTGTCTTAGGGTTTTATGGTGATTGATGGCTAGGACCAGAGTGAAGTTTCCCTCAAGTGGGCTGGGTCTCTAATGGTTTGAACTTTCTGCTAGCACCAAAGGAGCCATCTTATCAGTTTTCCCACATGTAGGCCACAGGGAAGAGAAGAGGAGGGGCTTGAAAGCTGTCAGTGAATATAAAAAAATACATCTTTTTAGATTGTTGCCTTTTATTTGGACTCCTACAGTCCCTCGAAAAACTTGCAATTCACTGATCCAACAATATTTTCTCTGTCCTTAATCTCCACATACCCACTCTTCCTCCACCTTAAACTCGGAGAATCATAACTCCCTTACTTACATTCTCAAATTGCTTGCTCCTCTTCCCTTGGTAAAACCTGATTAAATAAAATTCTAAGCCTACTCTGAGCCTGCATCCTTGCAGCCAGTTATTATTGGGCAAAAACAAAACCAAACCACAATCACACTGATTTATGTCACTTAAATTCATGACCATGATCTCAAGTGGGTCCTTTATGGCACTCAGTGAGCATATGATTTTTCTCTCTAGTCCATTCATCTTCCCATTCGCGTAGATAACTACTTCATACCTTCTCTTCTCAAACCTCTGTTACTCTTCTGCACCTCCCTCTATTGATGACCTTACCTTCTTTATCTCTGAGAAAATTCAAATGATCAGAGGAGATATCCACAGATTCCCTCCTCCCCTCCTCCCCAACTGCTTGCCTCTTCCCATAGAAGAACCTGTGCTCCTATCAAGAGAAGATCCTGTCACTTGTGTGCTAGATTCCAAACTCTTTCCCTCTCAATGACACTGCTCCAGCAATTCTCTCTTCTTGACCCTACATTAATTTTTCTTCTTCCAGATCTTTTCCAGGTAATTCTCATCAAATTCTCATCAAAAATAGGTATTTCTCCCAATATTTTGGTCCATCTGTTTTTGACTCCACTTCCACCACCAGTTACTGTCCATTTTTGGGCTCCTCTTTGCAAAGGAACTTCTCAAAAGAATTGTATTAGGCATCTCTAATTCCTCTCTTCCCATTTTTTCTTCAACCCACAGAGATCAAATTTCCCCCCACTGCTCCATTGAGCAATAGCCTCTATGGTACTAAATCCAAAGGTTAGTTCTCAGTCCTTACTTATAAGCATTCATTCCTGCTTGATACACTATCTTCACTGATTTCCAGTCACCTCCCTCTGGGTTCTCCTCTTTCACTGGCTGCTCCTTCTGTCTCCTTTGCCAGCTTTATCCTTGGTTCTCTCCTACTTACACTCACTCTCTTGGTGACCTTGTCCAGTCTCATGGTTATAAATATCACCTAAATGTTGGTATCTCTCACTTGAGCCACTATCTTTAACCCCAGACTCACATATACAACTGCCTACTCAAGACTTCACTTGGATTTCTAAAAGACCTCAAATGTCACATGTCCAAAATTGAATGCATGATCTTTCTCCTCAAACCTACACTACCTGCAGTTCTCATCTCCACTGTTTTCTTTTTTCATATCCCCATCAGCTTTATTACCCTGTTTGATTTTACTTGTTTCATTTATTATTTATTGCCTGTTATCCCTACCCTGAAAGTGTAATATCCACAAGGGTTGGGATTTTTGTGTTTTATTCAGGTTTATAACCCAATAGAATAATGTCTGGGTACTTAATATTTATTGGATGAATGAATTAATTACACCCGGGGCACCCATTCTTAGCTAACTCAGAAATTACTGTTTTCTTAACCCAAACTGAAAATCCATGAAAAATGGGTTTATCTGCCAGCAATAACTTCCTACCCTAGTTTAAAACCCGTGTCTGTACGTGCATTGGGGGAGGGGCAGGCACGAAGGTTTTTGTTTTGTTTTGTTTTGTTTTGTTTTGTTTTGTTTTGTTTTCCAGAAATGCAGAGCTCCAGAACAAGGTTTAGGTAAAAACCACAGTAAAGATTTGGTTCTGGAGAAAACACTTGGCAGAGCAACAGGCCAGAATGAGTTGTACCTAAACTTTGTAGGCATCACGTGAAAAGGTGGTATGTGGGGTAAAAAGAAGCAAAAACCCATCTTCCTTCATTACAAGTCTCTTGGATCAACAGCTGTTCTCCCACTAGGGTGGTTCTTTTTTCCCTTATTTGGACTTCACTTTCAAAAGAAAGACACCACACCCTCCGTTATGTAGCCTTCACTGAGTAGCTCTGCCACGTCCCAGGTCTCCTATCTTCAGGACTGCATTTAATTCAGTAATACTTTACTTTCTTTTGAGTCAGGGTTCCTGGGTGGGGCCAGGAAAACTCTTTATATGTTTGAAAACAATACGAACTTTTAAAAAGTCAGACTTTTAAAAAGGTAATAAAAAAAAAGTTTAAGGCCGTTAAGAGGCGAAATGGCTTGGGGGGGGGGGGAGGCGCACACTCAGTTGAGTGGAAAGGAGCCCCGTCCGCTTTCGCTCCGCCACCAGCGCAGAACCCAGTCCTCGGGGGCTTCGCCGGTAGGCCTTACCCACTGCGGCAGATGCCCCCTGCCCCGGCCGCACCGGACACCGCGCGCGAGGGAGAACGAGCCCGTCCCCACGGAAGGAACCCCAAGCTTCCCTTAAATTTCCATGCAGCCCGCCCAGACACTTCCCGACTGAAGGAGCACTATCCATAGCGGGCGTTAGTCCTGCCAGGAGGGGTGGCTGGGTGGCGGGAGGCGCGGAGAGCGCAGCGTTGCGAGTCGGGAGCCGGCTGCCCCTGGCCGGGCCCGCCCCTCCCCGCGTGGAGTGTGCGACACCCGGGCTTCCGCGGCGCCCTCTGCCTCCTCCGCACGCCTCCCCTTTAAGCGCGAGGCGCAGTTGGATTTATGTCGGCCGAGGCGAGGCGCGACTCCCCTTTATGGCGGAGTCGGCGGCAGCGGCTCTGACAACCGCGGCGGCGGGGCAAGTAGAGCAGGAGGCAGAGCCTCGGACTGCCGGCCGCTGTCTCCGCAGAGGGGCTGGGGGGGGAGTCCGGCCCTCGCCGCCGCGGGGGCGGAGGAGTGGGCGGGCCCGGGCGGGCTGGGGGCGGGGAGGCCGGGGAAGGCGGGGAGCCCGGTCGCCTGCGCTCGGGTCCGCCTCTGACTGCGGCGCGGCGGGGCGATGTGTGATTACCATGGCGAGGAGTCTCTGTCCGGGGGCCTGGCTAAGGAAACCCTATTACCTCCAGGTAGGCCGCCGGCGAGCCCTCCGGGCGCTCTCCCTCGCCGCGCGGGATTCGCCCGCCTCCCTCCTCCCTCACTGGGTCGGCGCCCGCCCGAAACCCGCTGCCCCCTGCCGTCCGGCACCTGGCGGCGCGCCCTCCCCGGCCGCCCGGGCGCCGCAGCCTCCACGGCGGCGCTGCCCGCGCCCCCCACAGCTGCCCCCGCGCCTCTCGCGCCCTGGCCGCCGGGCTCCGGGGCCCAGGTCGCCCCGCCCGGGCTCGCCCTGGTGCCCCTCGCATTCTGAGAGCCCTGAGACGTGACCCGGGTGCGACCCTACGCCCCTAGCAGTTGAGGCTCGGCAGCCTGGACTCGGGACGTGCCGCCGGCTTCTCCCTGGTCCGGTGCTCTCCTCCTCCTCCCCTGTGGGCCCCGCACGTCGGCTTTTCAAGACTCTGTGTCTTCGGTCTGTGGTGGGAAAGGTGGTGTGTCATTCCACCATATTTTAGGAAATTATGGCAATTTGTCACATCACTGTTTCTCCAAATCCCCGAGAAGCGACGTGTGCCTTGTGCTGAGCCCCTTGGTTCGGTCTTAACATCTCACCCGTAATTTAAATGGGAGGTAGGGCTCAGAAGCCCAAATGAGGGGCGGGTGGGTGTTTGCTTTCTAAAAGGAAAGGGGACAGTGTCTGGTGCCGATCTCAAATACCCCAGCAATGCAAACGTAATTCTCAGTCATGTCATGTGTACTGTTCGCGTGTTAATCTTTCATGATTTCCCGTTCCACCCTCTGTGCCGCTGCCAGTCTGTGTCTTCGAACCCTACTACTGCCTTCATGTACAGTTGGTCGCCAGGGGGACCTAGTAGACATCGAGAGTAGCTGAGCGCAAATCTATCACCCCAGTGGAAAAACAACTACAAATCAATGCCTCGCGTGGGTCAGCAGCGTTGTCTGCATTCAGAGGACAGTATTCCTTTTACTGCCTACATTAAAAGGCTTAAGGTATCGAAAAATTATTCGGGGACGGGAATTCATGCTCAGCTGGCGCTTTTACAAATTATTTTAAAAGTTGAGAAGAAACCATTGGGACAAGTAAATCTTTCATTCTTGTCTGGAAATTGCACATGTAAATCGTTACCTTGCAGTGAATCATGCACTGCAAATTGGAAGCATGATTTGACAACCCACCATTTGAAGGGTGTAGGAGTAAAACTAAATGTCCTGGGTCCTTGTAGCGGCTCCACCAGTAGTAATTGTGCTTAAGGAACAGTAGAGCAACCCACTGTAGAATTCAACCTAGGCCAGATACCTCTTTGTAACCCTTTATATGAACAATAGAATATCTTTCCAGACTCTCCCCCCAAAATAAGTTTATTGCGATATTTAAAATGTTTTTCACTAAAACTAACTAGCTATTTATTTTTAATTTTTGAGATTTTGTGGTAAACTTTATTTTAGACTTCGATTAGTTTGTCTCTAAACGTTCTCCATAAATGGGCTGTGACATTTTTTTGGCACCATACCTCAAGAGCTTTCAGATTGGCCGAATTAAGATAAGTTTTGCAAATAGTTGTGGTTCCATTAATGGCAAACATTTGGTATTTCTGCCTTTCGAATGTGCACATCATTATATATTACTAAAATAAGGTAAACTTGGATTTTAAGCATTTCAAAAGGATTTGGGGGATATAGTGATATTTTAGTAGGCTACTTCTTTTTTTTTTTTTTTAATTTTTTAAAATGTTTATTTATTCTTGGGAGAGAGGGAGAGACAGAGTGTGAGCAGGAGAGAGGGAGACACAGTACCCCAAAGCAGGCTCCAGACTCTGAGTGGTCAGCACAGAGCGGGATGCGGGACTCGAACTCACAAACTGAGATCATAACCTGAGCTGAAGTCGCATGCTTAACTGACAGCCACCCAAGTGCCCCAGTAGGCTACTTCTATATAAAGAATGATTAAATAGGAAATTATTGATTCTAGTATTATATTTTAGATAAATAAGTTTTAAACTTGGGAACCCAGGGGCCTGGTGTTTTAAACAATGTCTTGGTATTAGTATTTATTGTTTTTATGAATTTTCTTGTTAGTTGTGCCTCACTATACTCTTTTAGTTTAACCAGTTAAAAAAAAGGCCTTCACATTACTCAAGTGTCATACTTTTTTTCTGTTCCCTATTGTCTAAATGCCTCATCTTCTGCTTTTTAGAATTCCTTTACCACTAGGTGCTTCAACCTTGAAATTGTTTTGGGCAAAGTCAGAATATCTCCAACTGAGACCATTAGACAGTACTCAGTTTCTCAGCCACTGAAGATTGAATTAATATATACAGTACTCCTTTTCCTCTTTTCTTGTTATATTTTTCCTGAGAATAAAATCACGTTCGTTTAAGAACAGCATGAGGCATGAGAACAGAGCTGAGCTTTGTTCATTTGTGCTTCTGGTTCATCATGACCTTGAAAAAACTTCCTAACTTTTTAGTTCCATAGTTTCCGTATCATAAAGTGGAGATTGTGGTTCTTAACTGAGTACGTCACATAAATATAGTGAGGATGAGCTATATGAAGTTAAGTATTTTTTGTGACATTTTTGCTATATTTTAAATAGAAAAGCATGTGAATTTAAGTAGTAAATACATACAGGTAAATATGTTGAATTCCTTCACCCAAAGATTCCTGGCTATCTACATCACCACCCCCACTTTTATTTATTGAGCATTTATTGGTAATTGATCTAGGTGTATATATAATATGACTTATCATATTGATTTAGTCATTTACTTAATATTTGTTGGAGGCCTGTCACATCCCAGAAACTTTGTGAGATGGAAGCAATTCTACTGGAGCTAAGCAAATGTCTTTGTGGTCCTTATGGAACTTAAAGTCTAGTTAGGGAGACAAACATTAATTAAATAATCCAGAAATACATAATGACAACAGTAAGTGCAATGAAGGAGAAGGGAAGGTGCAGAAGACAACTTGAGAGGAAGAGAACAGTTTCTTTCTCTTTAAAAAAAAAAAAATTTTTTTAATGTTTATTTATTTTTGAGAGTGAGTGAGAGAGACAGAGCACGACTTGGGGAGGGCCAGAGGGAGAAGGAGACACAGAATCTGAAGCAAGCAAGCTCCCAGCTCTGAGCTGTCAGCACAGAGCCCCATGTGGGGCTGGAACCCACGAACCATGAGATTATGACCTCAACCGAAGTTGGACGCTTAACTGACGGAGCCACCCAGGCGCCCCTAGTTTCTTTCTCTTTTAAAACTATTTTATTATGGAAATTTTTATACATACATAAAGCAGAAAAGAATAATGAACTCTCACCTACCTATCACCTGCCCTCAACAATGATCAGTATTTTGTTTCATTTCTCCTGCCAATATCCTCTTTCCAACTAGAGTGGTTTTTCAAAATTATTATTTAAAAATTTTTAATTCTAGTATAGTTAACATACAGTATTATATTAGTTTCAGATGTACAACATAGTGATTCAATAATTCCATATATTACTCTGTGTTCATCATGATAAGTGTACTCTTAATCCCCTTCACTGATTTTACCCATTCCTCCCACCCTCCTTCCTCTCTGGTAGCCATCAGTTTATTCTCTGTAGTTAGGAGTCTGGTTTTGGGATGGGTTCTTTTTCCCTTTGTTCATGTATTTTGTTTCTTAAATTCCACATATGGGTCAAATCATATGGCATTTGTTTTTCTCTGACCCACCTCCTTCACTTAGCATTACACTCTTTAGCTCCATCCATGTTGTTGCAAATGGCAAAGTTTCATTCTTTTTCATGGCTGAGTAATATTCTATTACATATATGCAATATAAATATATGTATGTATATCAACTCTGTATAATCGTGGGTTTATTTCTGAGCTCTCTGTTTCATTGATCTATGTGTCTGTTTTTGTGCCAGTACCATACTGTTTTGATTATTGCAGCTTCATATTAGATCTTCAAGTCTGGGATTATGGATACCTACAGTTTTGTTCTTCTTTTTCAAGATTGCTTTGGCTATTCAGGGTTTTTCATGGCTCTGTACAAATTTTAAGATTATTTGTTCTAGCTTTGTGAAAAATGCTGTTGGTATTTTGTTAGGGCTTGTATTAAATCTATAGATTGCTTTGGGTAATATGGGCATTTTAATAATATTTGTCCTTCCAACCAGCTAAAGTATTTTTTAATGTTTATTTATTTACTTTGAGAGAGAGAGAGAGAGAGAGAGAGAGGGAGAGAAAGAGGAGGAGGAGGAGGAGGAGAGGCAAAAAGAAAGGGAGAGAGAATCCCAAACAGGCTCTGCACTGCCAATGTGGAGTCAACTCGGGGCTCAAACCCTCTAACCGTGGGATTATGACCCAAGCCCAAATCAAGAGTTGGATGCCTACCTGATTGAGCCACCCAGGTGCCCCCATCAATGCCAACTTTTTGATGCAGGGAGTACTTCTTCCAGAGAAGTGGTGAAGGCACACTTTGTCTGTGGGGCCTCTGTCAGTCAGGAGGGCTCATGACCTGCCTGAAATAGATAGCCAACAAACATTTACCTGAGCAACATGGCAAGGCATTATTCTCAGAGCATACTAATTTATAGGTCCATCCTTTCCAGCTATTTTGTTGAAAACTTACCTGAGAAATAGTACTTCCTGGACTGGCTAAATGTTGCGGCACATTGAACAGAGTAGAGGCCTGCATCCGAGATCGGAAACTGTGGGTGTATTAACATGTTTAGACCATTTTTAGGCAGTGTTTTTCTTCCACACATCATTACAGTGATACTACTTTTGGCCCACTGGATGTGGTGACCCAGCATGACACCTGCATTTATCTGTTTTTAGCAGTGTGTTTCCTACAAATTAGGATCTACTTTGTTTAGGGTTTACTCAGGTCTGAGTGGGACTGATAACACAGCCTATAATTCCTTAGTTTTAGTTTAGAATACCTTCTTCCTTCTCACTATCATTAAGTCTTGGAAGAATGAAAGTTAAGACAATTTAGAACAATTTTCTGTATTTAGATTATACACATTTTTCCACTCTACTCATTCTGTCTGCATGCCCTGTTGCATTTAAAAAGCTGCTGCAACTCTAACGGAATTTGAAGTTTGAGATATGCGGGTACTTCTAAAGGTTTTCAAGCCCTTTAGATTGCAAAACTTTTAAATTTCTTAACAATGACTAACAGTTCCAATATGTGTTCTGTAGAGCTGTCATGAAAAAAGGATAAATAGCATGTTCTAATTAGGGTGTGGGCACTTGTTTAACATTTCTGATACCAGGCTCTTTGGTTTATATTAGTACTGTCTTTCAAAAATGACTGCTGTTGGGGTGCCTGGGTGGCTTAGTTGGTTGAGTGTCCAACTTCAGCTTAGGTCATGATCTCATGGTTCATGAGTTCAAACCCCACACTGGGCACACTACTGTCAGTGCAGAGCCTGCTTTAGATTCTCTGTCTCCCTCTCTCTCAGCCCCTCCCCCCACTCACGCTCTCTTAAGAATAAAAATAAACATTAAAAAAATGACTGCTGTAGATGGTTTGGTTCTTTGTAACTTAGTGTGGCTGTTTTATGGGATTTAGTGCGAGATGGGGTTACTGACTAGGTTAACTGGTACTAAGTGATGATGTTATCAAGTATGGTACTTAGGGTAAAATGGCTTCTTGCCCATTTTCAGCCTCCAGGATTATTTTAATTCTAAGGATAATTAGAGCAGGTGGTGGTTCCCTATTCCCCAAAGACTATAGGTGGTGTGGTTCTCATCAAGTTTGTTAGACCTGCTGTTCAAAGCTAAATTTTTGCCTTTGCCTGAAATGAAATCCCTAAAACTCTGATTAGCTTCCTGAGACTGGTGAGTATATTGAGAGCATATGCATCCCATAATGTCTTAAATTCAAACATAAAATTATAATGCAAACATTTGATATTATCATTAGTTGCTTTTCTACCCCTGTTAGAAACTCAAAGAAATGATGAATTCTCAGGCATATTGCATCCTCACCATACTTTCAGGCTGTAGCGTATAGTAATAGTGTTTGTTTCTTCATTGTCATCTTCCCAGTGCCCCTCCATTTTCATTTTGATCAATTATAAAGTTGTTTTACATTGTCTATAGTTTTTCCTTCCTTCTTTCTTTTCCTTCCTTCCTTCGTCCCCTCCTTCCTCCCTCCCTCCCTCCTACAGTTAGGTACATTTTAATGCTTTCATTTCTTAAAGTTGCTTCTAAAAACAATGTTATACCATTCCGTTAAATATCATCTTTTATATCATTTGGTTGAAAAGCTAAATGTCTCACATTCTTAACATATTTCTAAACATTCAAATATTTTTGACTAATTTTCCCTTAAAAATCTTAATCTACAAAGTATATGAATTTAGAAAAACTATGATATTGTCAAGTGAACATATTTGAAGAAAAAAACCCAAAATATTAGTGGATCAATTTTTCTTTAGAAATAAATAGTTCTTTTTTTTTAAAGAGTTTTTTTTTTTTTTTTACATTTTTAAAAGTGTTTATTTATTTTTGAGAGAGAGAGAGAGAGAGCAGGGGAAGGGCAGAGACAGAGGGAGACATAGAATCCGAAGCAAGTTCCAGGCTCCAAGCTGTCAGCACAGAGCCTGGCATGGGGCTCAAACCCATGAACTGCAAGATCCTGACCTGAACTGAAGTTGGACGCTCAACTGACTGAACCATCGAGGTGTGCCAGAAATAAGTAGTTCTTTTTGTGGTTGGGTGAGTTGACTGGGTATTTAATGAAATAATTTTTTTAGATGTTATCATGGTGTTGTGGTTATTTTTCTTTTGTTTTCTATTGTGGCCGCAAACACATAATATGAAATTCACCATCTTATCATTTTTTTTATGTTTATTTATTTTGAAAGAGAGAGAGCGAGAGAATGAGGGAGGGGTAGAGAGAGAGGGAGAGAGAGAGAGAGAGAGAGAGAGAGAGAGAGAGAACGAACCCCAAGCAGGCTCTGCACTGTCAGCACTGAGCCCAGTGTGAGGCATAATCTCATGAGTGGTGAGATCATGGCCTGAGCTGAAAATCAAGAGTCAGACGCTTAACCAACTGAGCCACCTGGGCACCCCACTATCTTACCACTTTTATGTGTATGGTACAATAATGTTAATATATGCACAATGTTGGAAACAGCTCTCTGGAACTTTTTATCTTGCAAAACTGAAACTCTGTAATTAAACATCTCCCCATTTCCCCCTCCCTACCAGCTTGGTAACCACATTCTGCTTTTGTTTCTGAGAGTTTGACTTCTTTAGATACCCCATGTAAGTAGAATCATGCAGTCCGTGTTTTATGACTGGCTTATTTCACTTAGCATAATGTTCTCAAGATTGATCCATCTTGTAGTTTATGACAAGATTTCCTTCTTTTTAAAGGCTGAATAATTTTCTACCATATGTGCATACCACACTTTCTTTATCCATTCATTAGTCACTGGACATTTAGGTTGCTCCCACATCTTGGCTATTGTGATTAATGCTGCAGTGAACATGGAAATTATAATAATTCTTTGTGATCCTGCTTGCAATTATGTATACCCAGAAGTGAGATTGCTAAATCATAGGGTAATTCTATTTTTAATTTTTTAAGGAAACTCCATACTGGTTTTTATTGTGGCTATACCATTTAAATTCCCACCAACAATGCACAGGTTTTCCACATCCTTGTCAGCACTTGTTATTTTCTGTTTTTGTTTTTGTTTTGTTTTTTTGATAGTGGCCATTCTAACGGATGTGAGGTGATATCTCATTGTGGTTTTGGTTTGCAATTCCTTGATGATAAGTTATGTTGAGTATCTTTTCATGTGCTTTTTGGCCATTTTTATATCTTATTTGGAAAAAGTTCCTTTTCGATTTATTGTTTCAGATTGATGTTTTTTTCAACAGGGTTATGGATTATTATAAATAGAGTTTCCTTTCTGTCCTAAGAACTGAGTAATCATGTCCGAGGATATTCTTGCAAGAGAGATTTATAACATGCTAACAACCTTCTGAATTAATTACTACATCCATTTCAGACATACATGGTATCAGAATCACAGACTGATAGATCCTAGAGCTGGGACCATAAGTTTTACTGCCTGCCCCCTGGTTGCTTGAAATTAGAGCTTCTTATTTATTTTAAATTTGAAATATTGACCAATATGCCAACCTCTGTACCATTGATTGGATCTAGGATTTTGGTGTTTTTTTTTTTTTTTTAATGTTTATTTATTTTTTGAGAGAGAGAGAGAGAGAGACAGAGTGTGAGCAGGGGAGGGGTAGAGAGAGGGAGACACAGAATCTGAAGCAGGCTCTAGGCTCTGAGCTGTCAGCACAGAGCCTGATGTGGGACTTGAACTCACGGACTCTGAGATTATGACCTGAGCTGAAGTTGGATGCTTAACTGACTGAGCCACCCAGGCACCCTGGGTCTAGGATTTTGAATAAAATGTGCTAAAGGATTTTTTTGAGATAATGGGGAAATTGAAAATGAACTATACATTGGATGGTATTATTGTATCATTGTTATCATTGTTAAATTGTATTATATAATAGAGTGTCTTTATTTTTAGAAGGTGTAAACTGAAGTATTTAGCATAAAAAATGTCATAATGCCTATAATTTACTTTCAAATAGTTCAGGAAAATACATTTGTATATACATATATAAAGAGCAGTGTTTCTTAACCTTGGCACTATTGACATTTAGGGCTGGATAATTCCTTGTGGTGTGGGGCTTTGTTTTGTAGGATATTTAGCAGCATCCCTGGCCTCTACCCTTTAGATACCAGTAGCATCCTCCCCCCCACCCCCCAGTAATGACAGTCAAAATGTCTCCAAACATTGCTAGATGTCCTCTGAGAGGCAAAATTGTTCCTAGTTGAGGACCACTGATACAGAGAAAAAGAAAGCAGGAGAGGTAGAGATATTTATGTATGTTTAGAGAGAATGACAAAGAAAGCAAATGTAGGACAATGTTAGCGATTGATGAATATAGGTATAAGGGTATTTTTTGCACTATTCTTTTAAAGTTTCTGTAGATTTAAGGATTTTCAAAATAAAAGGTTGGGGGAAAATTAATTAAACTGGATTTCATAATAACTGAGTATTATTGGAAATGTGTGAACTCTGTCCAAAGTTACATGAAAGGTCAGGAAAATGAGATTTGATAGAGCACATTTGAAGTCAGCAATTAAAGAAAGTGTGTTAGTCTTCCAGTGTTCCTGGAATAAATTACCACAAATTGAGCAGCTTAATACAACACCCATTTGTTTGTACCCTTATGTCACAGTTCTGTAGGTTAGAAGTTTGAGTACAGTTTGGCCTGCTCATTCACTGCTCCAGGTTTCAAAGGTTGAAATCAAGGTGTCATTAGGGTTGACTTTCTTTCTGGAGTACTGGACTCTTTTAGGTTGTTGTTAGAATTCAGTTCCATACTTGGGCTGAGGTGTCCATTTCCTTTCTGGCTGTTGGCTGGGGTTGTTCTCAACTTCTAGAGGCCACCTACACTCTTTGGTTCATGGCTTCCTTTCTCCATATAGAAAGCCCATGAGAGTGGTAGAGCCTTTGCATGCTTCATATCTCTCTGATTTCCTCTCTGCCTCATTGCTCTGGTTCTTCTGCCTTTCTCTTCTGCTGTTAAGGGGTCACATTGGGTACACCCAGTTAACCGAGGATATCTCTGCTTTAAAGTCAGCTGATTAGTAACCTTAATTCCAACTGCCAAGTCTCTTCATACATAGATTAGTGTTTGATTCAATAACCAAGGGGGTGGGAATCTTGGGAGACATCTTTAGAATTCTGCCTACCACAAAAAGAATACAACTGAATTCTGACAATTAAAAAAATCAGTCATTTCCTACAATATTTTATTCATGTCTTTCCCATTGCTATTAGGTTTGAAGATGTTGTCATAGAATAGATTTTATAAGAGTTGTATTGTTTTAAGTTTATTTTTTTTAATAATCTCTACACCCAACATGGAACTTGAACTCATGACCCTGAGATCAAGAGTTGTGCACATGCTCTTCTGACTGAGTCAGCACACACCCCAAGAGAATTGTATTTATTGTTCCAACAACTACTATGGGAAGAATCATGGATGTTTATTAAAGGAAGGAAGACACAAATAGCTGCTGTGTGAAAATATTTGTTTTTACAGTAGATACTATTCTTAAATCTTTTGTACTATTATAGGAACTAAAGTAAGAGTACAAAATTTCACTTTATGAACCCTAGGAAAACATTCTTTAAAATGTAACTTATGGGTCCCTTGAGTTTGTTCCTAGAAAAAAAAAATGTAATTTATGGGGTGCCTGAGTAGCTCAGTCAGTTAAGCATCAGACTCTTGCTTTTGGCTCAGGTCATGATTTCATGATCATCCAGCCCTGTGTTGTGTAGGCTCTGCACGGGGCGTGGAGCCTGCTTAACATTCTCTTTGTCCCTCTCCCCCCCACCACCCTGCTCGCTTGTGCTCTCTCCCTCTCTCTCAAAAATAAAAAAGTAACTTATTTCTCTTTATTACTATAATTAAAGTTGTTCTTAACCCCTTAAAGAAGATAACACTTGGTTTTGTTTTACTGTATCAGCTGACAACATTTTTAGTCACACCTGATCCAGTAATACTAAATTTGTCCCCAGTGAATGCAGAGCCTATTTATTACCCTGATCTTCTCCTTTTCCCTGAGCATATACTCAGGTTGTGCAAAATGATACAATGTACATGTTTTTCCATGTGTTCAAAAATATTCTGTAACCACTCTAAGATACTGAGCTCCTGTAGCCCACACTAAGCACAAACTTCTTTCTTGCATTCCTATTCTTTACTTTCACCATCACCCTCGTGTTATCATCACAACTGAGGCCTTTGCACACCCATGTCTTCCAGTCCATCCACCCCGCTCTGGCTTTCCTCCTTTCCCTATTCAGTCAGGATGCCAAGATCTGTCTTTTCAGCTGCTCTTCTTGACTCATTTACCATCTCCTTATTGCTCTGACCTTCCTTCATTCTTTGTGGATACTCCTGCCCTTTCCTTTCAGTTACTTTAGTCCTTTGCTCCCCACTTTCCCCAAGATTCCAGCCTTCTTCTACTTCTCATTTTGTACAAGCTCTGTTGGTAATTGTAGCTCTTCACGTGACTTACACTACAACCCAAATATTAATGGGTCTCAACTCTATATCACCAGTCCAAACCTCTCCCCCAGAACTTTAGATTTGCTTATTTGATATCTACCTTTAGATGGCACTTCGTATTTAACATGTTCTAACCTAAACTCCACCCCCCTCAAAACTTGCTTCTTTCCCTTTCAGTTAGTGATACTCTCCAGTTAGTAAAGAGCATTTCCCCAGCGATTAGTAATGGTAAGTACTTTTTCACGTATCTATTGGCCATCTGTCTCCTGCTGGTACCATGATTCTCTCCTTATGTGTCGTTAGGCCCACTATAATAGCCTCCAGAATGGCCTTCCGGCCTCATTTATACCCTTTTAGCTCCATCTTCCACATTGCTTCCAGAGTCATCTTCCCCCAAATGCAAATCTGATCTAGTCTCCCTCCCTTTTGATGAAATCCTTTAATGACGTTCTACTGCCTTCAGGAGACTATGCAGAGTTCTGAGCATGGCCCTCCATGTCTGGTCCCTTCCTGTCTTGCCATTTCATTCCTGCCACTACCACCTTATGCACCCTTTAAAGCTCTAGCAATCTCGAAAATCTTGCAGTTTACCAACACACAATGCTCATGTGTCAGCCTGTCTGCCCTCCCTTTTCTGCTTTGCCCTAGGATACCCTTCCCCATTTCCCTGCATTCCTGTCTACCTGGTTTATTCTTAGTTTTCTACTTGCCCTTCAGGTTTTGACTCAAAGAGGAAGTGACCTCTTAGCAATCCTTCCCTAACACCCCACACAGTATTAGTGTGCCTCTTTTGTGCTCCAGACTGTGTGTGCATGATATCCAGCACATACAATGATACTTGTCACCAGCAGTTTTTACAGCTTTCTTTGGTCCCAGGCTCGATTTCCTTGAGAGCCAAGATGTCCGTTGCCCTCCTCTATCCTCTGTGCTTAGCCAAGACTAGATGCTCAGTAAATATTTGTTGAATGAATCAGCATAAACACTAGCAGAGATAGTTTATGGGACTGATTAGATTAATTTTTTGTACAAAAGAAAACATGTATATAATAAGTAAAATAATATAGGTGAGCTTATGATGCAAATTATTGTTCTCCCCTTCTACTTCTCCTTATCCCCAGCTTTAGTCCTGAAAGGTAGCCTCTTTGAACCACTTATCTTTTTGGCTTTCCTGGTAACTATACCTCTAACTTCTAGAGCTCTGTGTTTGAAAGGAACTGTATACATCCTAGGAGGTGCTTTATTCTCATATACTTTTTTATATCTTAAAATATTTATTTTTGTCAGAATAGCTAATTATTTTCTGTTTCTGGTTTATTACTACAGTAAGCATTCCCTCCAGATAAAAAAATCTATTCAAAATTATTCTGATATACTTTTGTAAAAAAAAATTTTTTTTAATGTGTTATTTATTTTTAAGACAGAGCATGAGTGGGGATGGGGCAGAGAGAGAGGGAGACACAGAATCTGAAGCAGGCTCCAGGCTCTGAGCTGTCAGCACAGAGCCCGACACGGGGCTCGAACTCACGAACTGTGAGATCGTGACCTGAGCTGAAGTCGGACGTTCAACCAACTGAGCCACCCGGGCACCCTCTGATATACTTTTAACATCTATTTTTGTGTAAGTTATAACAGGTATGTAGTAGATTAATATAGTCATAAGTTTATATAGAATATTTATAAGTAAATATACAAATGTTAGAGATTTGTGCTTTGAGATATTTTCCTGAGAGTTGTACAGTCAAAAAGATTATTTCCTCCAAATAACAGAATTTTATGTTTTTTAATCAATTTCAGATAATATCTATTGACTTTCCACTTTAAAAAATGAGTGTTCAGGGGCGCCTGGGTGGCTCAGTCGGTTAAGCGTCCGACTTCGGCTCAGGTCACGATCTCGTGGTCCATGAGTTCGAGCCCCGCATCAGGCTCTGGGCTGATGGCTCAGAGCCTGGAGCCTGTTTCAGATTCTGTGTCTCCCTCTCTCTCTGCCCCTCCCCCGTTCATGCTCTGTCTCTCTCTGTCTCAAAAATAAATAAACGTTAAAAAAAAAATTAAAAAAAAAATGAGTGTTCAGCCCTCTTATACTATAGTCCTCCCATTCTCTCTTCCAGTGCTTGATACAGCAGTCGTATTATTAATTTTACTTCCTCTGCACTTAACTTAGTAACTTTAGACACTGACAGTGATTCTCATTTTGTCCACTTTTGACAATCTTTGTTGACTCCCCCATTTTCAAAAAGGGGCATTAGAACATGTGCTTCTTTTTCCATCTGTTTTTCTCACTTTCTGTCAGTGACACTTTCATATTGTCAAAGTTGATAACTTTTATATTTTGTCCTATTACCAAGGACAACCAAAGCTCCACATAAGTTGAATCTAAAAGATGAAAACTATAAATAGTATCATACTGTTATGACCTGCTAACTATTCCTATAAAGGAAAATCTCCCTTATGAACCTGAGACCCACTGACTGCAGCATGAAGTTACTTTCTCCTTGTCAGGAAGGCAGTAGAATTAACAGACAAGGACAAATCCTTCTTGTTATTAAGCAAATTACTGCAAGGATTTGCCCTTTTCCAAAAGCTAAACCATATTTCTGCCAGTGGGGAAGAGAACATGTGATGTTTGCTCATTCCCTATAAATAAAAACTTTCTTTTTGCTTAGGAATCATACTTGTTTGCTTTTTTTTTAAGTTTATTTATTTGAGAGAGAGAGAGTGAGGGAGAGAAAGAGAGAGAGCATGCAAGCAGGGGAGGGGCAGAGGGAGAGGAAGAGAGAGAATCCCAAGCAGGCTCTGTGCTGACAGACATGAACCATGAGATCATGACCTGAGCCAAATTCAAGAGTTGAATGCTTAACCCCGACTGAGCCAGCTAGGTGCTCCATGCTTGCTTTTTAATATTCCTATTAAAGAATAATTCAAAAGCCTATCCTTTGAGATCTATATTAAAGTAACAGAGTTATGATTTGTGATTACTATGGGGCACAGTTTCTTCCCTGAATAGTCAATATACCTTATTTTTCTGGATGACTGTCTGCTCAGCTGTGGGGAGCAGACATTTCTTCTGACATCTGCCTGCAAATCCAAGTGAACTGAGCTAGTTCTGGAGTGCTGGACCGTTTGAGTAATGAACAACTGTCACCTTTAGGGAGAGTACCGCAAATAGGAATTGCTTATCATCTCGTGCCATGTACACAGAAAATAAGAGTGAAACACTTTTGACCAGGATTTCTTTTAGGATCCTGAAATTTGTCTTGACACCAAATGTATCAGAGTTAGTTCTGGCCTAAGATGAAGAGCATCTCTATTTTTAGTATTCCGTAAAATATGATTCTGTAAATATTTAGTGTAGAGCCAATTTGCGTGCTAGGATTACATTTTCTTCTCTCAAAGCCCAGAGTAATGAACTCTGGACTCTCAAGATTCTATGATCAATAACAACCAGATCCTCTTTTCTCGTACTCCGTTAATTCCTTATCAACTGGGGTAAATGTAAGCTTGCTTCATATTTGGAATGTAGCTTCTTTGTGCCTCTTTTTTTTTTCCAGGAAGTTTCTAGTTGCCTTTCTTCTTCTAATTTATTTTTTATTTTTTTTGGTATAATAATATGCCTTTGTCATAGCCTCACTTCCTATATACATTCAGTTATGTTTTCTATTCTGCGGCATCCCCCTTTGTAACCAACTGCTTTTCTAGGTTACCAGACAGCTGTGTTACAAGGATCTCCCTCCACTCTTCTCCTGGGTTGGAATCACTTTTCTCAGGATCCTGTCTTCCACAGGATCCACTTTTACTGTCCTGATTTTGCCATCATTTTACTGGAGTGTGTCCTGAAATAAGTTCTTTAGAAAGGATATGTGGGAAATAAACTTTCTGAGTCATGTCTAAAACTGTATATATTGTATCTTAGACTTGTTCGTAGTTGGGCTGGGTGTAGAATTCAGGGTGAAAATAATTTCCTTTAGAAAATGTGAAGATGTGGTTCCATTGTTTTCTAACATCCTCTGTTGCTGACAAGAAGCCAGTTTGTTTATCGATCCTTTCTGGGTGACCTTTGTTCCTTGTTCAGGGTCTCTTTTTTATACTTGTTTTGAAATTCCATGAGGAAATGTATAGATGTAGGTCTTTTTATCAGTTAGTTGTATTGAGTACTTACTGAGCCCTTCCAGTCTTAAGACTTGGGTCTTTCTTCAGCTCTGGGGGAATTCTATTATTTGTTAAATAGTTTTCCCCTCTCTTTTTTCTGTTCCCTCTTTTTGGGGCTCTTATTAGTCAAATTTTGTACCTCTTAGATTGACTGTTTATGTCTCTTATAGTTTCTCTATTATTTCCGTATTTTTATCCATATACTCTCATTCTGTGTTTCTCAATTTTGCTTTCTAGATCATCTGTTGATTTGCTTTCATTTTCTAATCACTCTTTAAATACTAAGAATTTTAGGGGTGCCTGGGTAGCTCAGTCAGTCGAGCGTCTGACTTCAGTTCAGGTTGTGAACTCGTGGTTCATGAGTTCAAACCCCACATCGGGCTTGCTGCTGTCAGCCTGTCAGGGCGGAGCCTGCTTCGGATTCTCTGTCTCCCTCTCTCTCTGCCCCTTCCTTGCTCTCTCTCTCTCTCTCAAAAATAAATAAACAGTAAAAAAATAAAAAAATTCTAAGAATTTTAAACTAAATTCAAAAGAGTTCTTCCAAGTCCTTTTTTGTGGTTTCCTATTCTTTATGTGTTTTTCTCAGTTCTTTCTCATGCTGCTGGATTTCCCCATGTGCCTGGTAATCCTTGGTTGTCTATTCATATTTTAAGAAAGAAGGACTGAGGAACTGAAATGGATTTTCTGTGCCATTTTATTATTTTTTTTAATGTTTATTTTTGAGAGAGAGACAGAGACAGAGCACAAGTGGGGGAGGGGCAGAGAGCGAGATGGAGATACAGAATCTGAAGCAGGCTTCAGGCTCCAGGCTCTGAGCTGTCAGCACAGAGCCCAACTCAGGACTTGAACTCACAAACTGCGAGATCATGACCTGAACTGAAGTCAGAGGCTTAACCAACTGAGCCACCCAGGCACCCCTATTTTCTGTGCCATTTTATTTTCCATTTTTTTATTTAAAAAAATTTTTTTAACATTTATTTTTGAGAGACAGAGAGAGACAAAGCATGAGCAGGGAAGGGGCAGAGAGAGAAGGAGACACAGAATCCAAAGCAGGCTCCAGGCTCTGAGCTCCAGGCTGTCAGTACGGAGCCTGATGTGGGTCTCAAACCCACAAACTGTGAGATCATGACCTGAGCCAAAGTCGGATGCTCAACCAACTGAGCGACCCAGGCACCCCTTCTATGCCTTTTTAAAAGTTGGTCTCTATTCCCCCTAGACCTATCACCTGTGTGGATGGCTGACTGAGCCCTCAGTGTAGGGCAAGATGCCTTGACTGGCCTGCTTGCTCTAGGCCTGTGCTCAGACCCTGACCTTGTGCTGGAGGAGTGCTCTACTGTGGGCACACTCCCCCTAGATGCCTTTACTTTCCCCAGGTCATTTGTTCTTTCAATTATCTGGCTTTTCAACTGAGGATTAATGCCAGGATGCCTGTGATCTGTGTGGGGGTGGGGGAAGTAGATGCGGATGCCAACCACAACAGTTCCAAGTACAGACCTTCAGTTATTCCCACTGTCTTTAGCCCCACTTCTCCCTTCTCTCCTCACTTGTACCTGCTGGCCTAGAGCCCAGAGCCATCAGGTGTTCCAGGGCAGATTGGCTCTCTAGATTCCTCCTAGCATTCCAACAAGCATTTTGGCTTCCAGCTCTTCTTAGGTTGCCTTGTGGGCTATGGCTTTCTCTGGCTGTCTCATGCATCAACACAATTCCATCTGCTTTTTGAATTCTAGAAATTTTGTTGTATCTTTCATCCACTGGTGAACCCCTTAACTTTTCTTTTGTTTTGTTCTCCCTTATTTGAGTGTGGTTTTGTAAGCTGTAAGTAGTAAACACACATCCTTAATCTACCATCTTGAACTGAAAATCCTGATGTGAATTTTATTTTATTTTATTTATTTTCCTTTTTTAAAATTTTCATTTATTTATTTTTTGAAATTTATTGTCAAATTGGTTTCCATACAACACCCATTGCTCATCCCAACAGGTGCCCTCCTCAATGCCCATCACACACTTTCCCCTCCCTCCCACCCCACTCCCCGATGTGAATTTTAAACTATCTGTCTTATGAATATTTACCTAACCTGTTTGTCTTAATGGCTGCAATGTCTATTTAAGCATTACATAATTTATGAATTATTTCAATAAAGACAAGAGAATTAGGGTAAATAACTTCAGAGGAATAAAGATGCAATGACACAATTTTTCAGAAAATCTTATATAATATCAACAGTTTACTTTAGTAAAAAAGAGAAAAAACTACTCAAAGATTAGAGTCTTAGAATTATCATCAATTTTGTGTCTGATTTCTTTTTCTTTTTTTTAATTTTACTTTTTGTTTTTTAAATTTTACATCCCAATTAGTTAGCATATAGTGCAACAATGATTTCAGGAGTAGATTCCTTAGTGCCCCTTACCCATTTAGCTCATCCTCCCTCCCACA
The DNA here is from genome assembly GCF_023721935.1 of Panthera uncia. NCBI lineage: Eukaryota > Metazoa > Chordata > Mammalia > Carnivora > Felidae > Panthera > Panthera uncia. Next base: position 27,249,324 of record NW_026057585.1, read on the forward strand.
ACCCCTCCAGTAACCCTCAGTTTGTTCTCCATATTTATGAGTCTCTCCTGTTTTGTCCCCCTGCCTGTTTTTATATTATTTTTGTTTCCCTTCCCTTATGTTCATCTGTTTTGTCTATTAAAGTCCTCATATGAGTCATATGATTTTTGTCTTTCTTTGACTGACTGATTTCACTTAGCATAATACCCTCCAATTCATCCACATAGTTGCAAATGGCAAGATTTCATTCTTTTTGATTGCCGAGTAATACTACATTGTGTGTGTATGTATGTATGTGTGTGTGTGTATATATATATATATATATACACACACACACATCTTCTTCATCCATTCATCCATCGATGGACATTTGGGCTCTTTCCATACTTTGGCTACTGTTGATATTGCTGCTGTAAACATGGGGGTGCATGTGTCCTTTCGAAACGACACACCTGTATCCCGTGGATAAATGCCTAGTAGTGCAATTGCTGGGTCGTAGGGTAGTTCTATTTTTAGTTTTTTGAGGAACCTCCATACTGTGTTCCAGAGTAGCTGCACCAGCTTGCATTCCCATTGTGCCTGATTTCTATAGGCTATCATCAACAAGGTTATTATGTGCTCGGTACCAGGTAAGCACTGAACTTGCAGCAGTGACATGATAGATCTCTGCTCTCATAGAATTCACATGTTGCTTTGGGGAGTTTTTGGAGTTGTTTTGGCACTGATGAATAAATAATAAATGCATTTTAAAAAATAAGCAACAAAAACATTGGGCAGCTATGTGTACAATGCAATAATTGAAATAGGTTATGTGATAATGAGTATCAGGACATCTATTTGGCCAGCTGGTTGGAGAACCTTCTTGTGGAAGGGATAATAATCTGAGATCTAACTAAAGAGCAGGAGACAGGCAGGCAAAAACTGTGACCTTGGCATTACTGTCAGAGAGCATATCCTTTCCTCTTAATCAGTGTTACCTACCCTTTGGTTTTGATCGTACCTCTGTCCTGTAAAGACTTTTTTATTAATGTAATCAATTGCTTAAACATTTCATCAGCTTTTAAATAGCACTTTGGTGAAGTAAAAGACTCATGAGATAATTTATTCCCCTAGGACAGAGAAGAAGGGATAAACAAGCCTTTTTATTCTGTAATAGCAGAATGGTTTGGTAAATTTAAAGGCTTTAATTATTATGCTTTAAGCAACAACTTAATTTGCTTCAGTCTGATTCTTAGCTTTTAGGTGGGGTTCTTCCTTTGATATATCATGTTGCTATTTTTGGTGCTTATCATTTTGCTCTTGCAGTTTTCTCTCATCAAAAATCATGTACTGCTCACTTCCATGGAGTCCCTGTGCTGGTGCTGGTACTGTGGGCTGCAGATGCACATTCACTTTTATCTTTTAAAAAACAATTTTTTTAATGTTTATTTATTTTTGAGAGAGAGACAGAGTGTGAGTGGGGGAGGAACAGAGAGAGAGGGAGACACAGAATCCGAAGCAGCCTCCAGGCTCTGAGCTGTCAGCACAAAGCCTGACGTGGGGCTCGAACTCATGGACTGCGAGATCATGACCTAAGCTGAAGTCAGCCACCCAGGAGCCCTTCACTTTTATCTTTAAATGGGATAAATCTTTAAATGGGATAGCTTTTCAAGGAGTGTGGGGCCTGGTTTAAGGGAGCCATTTGTAGGTCTTTACATTCCCCACATACTTTTCCTAACATTATTCTTCCCGAGGAATGTGCTTCTGATGGAGGTGTGGGGTCTGTTCTCCCACTTCTCTTTCACTGTTGCCCTTCTCACATGATTACAAAAGAAAGGCATATTGCTCTAGTTCATATCTCACAAAGGTCCCCGGATGTAAAAACACCAGGACACCAAAGGGCAATGGAGAATACTGGTATCTGTGCAAAGATAGTGGATGATTAAGTAACACTGTCTCAAGTAACGATGGATAATAGTTTCTTTTGCAATTCAAATAATTTCCAATTTTTTTGTTCTCACAAAACTGAGAGAGAGCCTAATTGGTTTGCTAATTAACTAATAGACTATTAAGTATATTTTTGATAGTAGGTTACTGTTATATTTTTTTTACATTGTTCAAAAAAGTTTGAAGCATTGAGAAATAATTGCTCTAACAAGACGTCCATTCTCCTCCCTCATTTATGTGAAGCAGGTTCCTCACCATTTAACATTATGAAAACTAAAGTAGGGATAGAATTGGTGCTGAGCCCTATTTTATCCTGGCAATAAAATAATAGTCACTACATGGAAACGTGAATGAATTGAAGAAGAAAAATCTCACCCATATCTTTTTTTTATTTTTTATTTTATTCATTTATTTTTAAAATTTTTCTTAATGTTTATTTTTGAGAGGGAGAGAGGGAGACACAGAATCTGAAGCAGGCTCCAGGCTCCAAGCTTGACGCACAGAGCCTGACGCAGGGCTCAAACCCCGCTGACCACAAGATCATGACCTGAGCCTAAGCCAGACGCTCAACCAACTGAGCTACCCAGGCACCTCTTATTCATTTATTTTTTTATGAGTTCAGGATTATATATATTATGATTTCCCTTGTTATAATACATTTATGGCTTTATGGTAAAAATAACTCAGGGACATATGGAATTCAAGCTAATTTGTGTAACTGCCACAAGAAAAAAAGCATTAAATGCATTTCTGAAATAAGTATTCTCTTTTTAAAAATTTTTTAAATTTTATTTATTTATCTTGAAAGAGAGAGCAGGGGAGGGATGAAGAGAAAGGGAGAGAGAGAATCCCAAGCAGGCTCTACGCTATCAGCACAGAGCCTGATGCGGGGCTCAAACACATGAACCGTGAGATCATGACCTGAGCCAAAACCAAGAGTCCAACGCTTAACCGACTGAGCCACCCAGGCCCCCCTGAAGTAACTATTCTCATTTAATTTCAGAATCTCAAAAAATCATTAGACATTGGCCTTGTTTTTAAAAAGTTTACTTACGGGCACCTGGATGGCTCAGTTGGTTAAGCGTCTGACTCTTGATATTGGCTTAGGTTGTGATCTGAAGGTATGTGGGATCAAGCTCTGTGACTGTAGGGCTCTGTGCTGACAACAGGGAGCCTGCTTGGGATTTTCCGTTTCCTTTTCTTTCTGCCCCTCACAGTTTGTGCACATGCATTCTCTCCCTCTCTCTCTCTCAAAATAAATAAATAAACTTAAAAAAAATAAAAAACAAAGTTTAGTTAAACACTAAGCTAGCTAAATGACCTTCTTGAAAGGTTCAAACATAATTGATGTAGAAAATGCTTTCCCTCAAGAAAAAAAAAAAAAGAAAATGCTTTCCCTCTAATCTCAATCTTACATAAATGGAGGAAGTGAAGGGGAAAAGGTAGATAATTTCTTTAGCAGTCTATATGGTTAAATCCATCAACCACATTAAACTAGAATGTCCATGTTGACCCCATTAAAAAGAACTGGGCAAATATCAAAAGTTATTCACTTCATAAACCAAAAGACAACAATTTTAAGGTTATGATAAGTAAAATATTTTTGAAACACTTCAAAAACCTTTAACATGAATCTAGAGGAAGCATCTCATAATTGTAAGAAATATAACAGAAAGTAAAAAACACTTAAACTAAACTGATTTTCAATCCTCTTTGAACAAAAGAAATGAAAAATAATGGTTGATTAGGTAAGCTCTGTGCTCTAACCAAACTAATTACAGCGATTTTAAATGGCAGCAGCCTATTTGATCGGGTAGCTTGACAGTTCTGAATACTTTTGCAATGATTTAAAAAAAAATTTTTTTTTTATATTTATTTATTTTTTGAGAGACATAGAGAGACAGAGCACAACTTGCGGAGGGGCAGAGAGAGAAGGAGACACAGGGATTGAAGCAGGCTCCAGGCTCCGAGCTGTCACCACAGAGCCTGATGCGGGGCTCAAACTCTCCAACTGTGAGATCATGACCTGAACTAGAGACAGATGCCCAACCGTCTGAGCCACCCAGGCACCCCTGCAATGATTTTTTTAAAACTCAAAGACACTAAAGTGATCCAATCATGCAATGTTCATCTTATGCGTTCTGCATCTTTTTGCCAATCCTGTAGCTAAGGTCTTGTTCCAGTCAATCTCAGTGCATGTAACTGGCAACTGACTATGTAAAGTTTGAAAGTACTGATAATTCTCACTGATGGCAGTCTGGTATTCATTTTCTGCAGCTTCTACAGTTTTTATCAATTCTTTTGCTATTTGAACTTCATTAGACACCGTTAGGGAATCTTGTATATATTTATGACTCACTAACTGAACATTACCATCTTCATAATAATGAACCTGAGTTTTCAAGATGCCAACCACTTGAGTGGTTGAAGGAGTGATGGTAAATTTCCAATCTGACCTCCAATGACCATTCCAAAACTTTTTGCTTGGAACTGATGGCTTTCTATTCATGCAATAATGATTTGCTATCCATCTAGTTTTGTTGTTGTTGTTGTTGTTGTTTTTTACCATATACAGTGCAGACCCCATTTGGATAATGTTCTTTCACATAAACTCGAAGAGCAGTTTCTACTGAAGTTCTCTATGACTCAACTGCATTTTCTGCTTCATATGGTCTTGGATCAGTTGTTTCCTTTCTTAAGTGATCAAATTTGAAACAGATTCTGGTTTCGGGATCCAAAAACTTTCCATTTCCCAAGTTGCCATGTTCTGTTATCAATTCCTGATCTTCATAACCTTCAATTTTTACTGGAGTAAACTGGTCCAAGTTATAGACTGTGCGAATGCATGCGTTGTCCTTTCCCTGAAAAAATTATCACTGTTAGGCAGTAACCGAACATCATTAAACACCTCATTAAATTCTCCAGGAGGGGCATGAATAATGAATTTTGCTGCTGTACATACCTTCTCCTCATTAGACAACTGCTTCTCTAGATCTGCCATTTTCCTTCTGGTGACATACTGTGGTGGGCGTGGTGCCAGCGACCACCTGACTTCCCCTCACACCCATCTCTTTAATAAAGTGTTATTATGTTTAAGAATCTTTAAAATAAAATTTTGCAGTATATTTATATTTTAATTGATTGGTTAGTAATAATAATTGTAAAGAAAACTCAAGCCAGAAGAAATTGTTTTAATACTTGAAGTCTTTTATTACAGAAAATAAAGAGAAGTTTATTTTTAATTCATAGGCAGATTTTTGTTGAGGAAAAATATAACACTGTCCAGTAAAAAACTTTCAAACATAAAATACGTTAGAAATAATTTGTGTGAGGGGCATTTGGGTGGCTCAGTTTGTTAAGTGTACAACTCTTGACTTTGGCTCTCAAGTCATTATTTCACGGTTTCTGAGTTCAGCCCTGTGTTGGGCTCTGTGCTGATAGCCCAGAACCTGCTTGGGATTCTCTCTCCCTCTCTGTCTACCCCACCTCAAAAATATATAAATAAACTTTTAATATTTACAATATTTACAATATGTTAGAAGTTACTCCTTTGCAACTACTTAAACTTATGGTGAAAGATTTTAAGTATCAATTTAAGGATGTGCCAAGGGATGTATAGCTTTCAAAATTTTCTTGGGGGTCTGCAGATAAAAAAGCGAGATTTCAATGACACATTACCCCCATTGATGAAGGGGCTACATTCTGAAAGTGTACTTTTTAAATTAATCTATCTATCTATTTATTATTTTGTTGCTTTAAGTGGGGCCACACCCAGCACAGAGCCCAGCACAGGACTTGAACTCACAACACCAAAATCAAGACCTGAGCTGAGATCAACAGTTGGACGCTTAATCACCAAGCCACTTAGGCACCCCACAAAAGTGTATTTTAAAATTTTTTTTCAACCTTTTTTATTTATTTTTGGGACAGAGAGAGACAGAGCGTGAACGGGGGAGGGGCAGAGAGAGAGGGAGACACAGAATCGGAAACAGGCTCCAGGCTCCGAGCCATCAGCCCAGAGCCTGACGCGGGGCTTGAACTCACGGACCGCGAGATCGTGACCTGGCTGAAGTCGGACGCTTAACCGACTGCGCCACCCAGGCGCCCCAAAAGTGTATTTTAAAAGAAATCAAATTCTTAATTGCCAGAGGTCGCTGAATGTTAACCTGGGACGAAGAAGTGTGGTACTGTGTTTAGATGCTGTCATTGGCCTTTAATGCCTATGTTTTAAGTCAGTATAAGTGTGTTCAGCTGCTGTGTTCTAAACAGGCAAACAAAGAAAAGGAAAGGGAGGCAGAGGATGGTTGGGTTTTTAGCAGTCTATGTTAGGGAGGGCAGAGTAACAAGGGATATTCCCCTCCACCCCCAGCAATTACCCTAATAGGTCTACATAAGGTTTACCTTTAGATAATGCATGATTTCAGACTTCCTTTTTCTATCCCTGAAAAAGAAAATCTTTATGCTTGGTGATGTCCCAGTCTTAAGTAGGGTGTTATACCAGTACTTTGGGATTAGCCAGTGTTATAGTGTAAATTAACTTCAGTCATTTGATATATGTAAATTACATGTGATCATTTTTCTAGTTGATAGAAGAGTGGAATATGAAGGAAAGGGGTATCATGGAGTACAAGAGGGCATTTGGGAAGGTGGGAAAGCAGAGAGGTATGCTTTGAAAGCTGCAAATAGAAGCAGAAAGTGAGATATTTTGGTCTTGCTAATGCATTACTTGACATGATTTATGAATGTTTTGGTTAATATTTAAAAATACTTCTGACTGCTTTATTAAGGAATTTGTATCTCTGAGGATTAGTTAACCTAAAATAGATCCCATTAAGTCAGATCAATATAAAAGTGGCCCATAGCTAGATCTACCAAATAAATTTAAAAGTCATTATGTTATGTAGATTTCCCTCCCCAAAGATGATAGAAATTAACCATATCAAATGATAGTTTTGGGTTATAAATGCTTATATAGCAAGCATTTTTATTGAAGTGGTTTTGAACTTAAATAAAAGTAGAAAGAATTCTAATGTTATGTGATATTAAGATGAGTAATATGCTTTATCATGAGATTTCAGGCATGTGATTTGCCTTGTATCAAGCTCCTTTTTCTTGGCCTTACTTTTCTTCATTTACCGGTGAGATGATAATGATCGTTGATAAGAGAGTTTTTTCTTGCCTCTCTTATAACGGTATTTTCAGTAATAAAAGAGGAATGCTTTAGCTTCCTCATAAAATGTTATGATATCCCCAAATTATAAAGTTATGAATTACTTTTTAAAACACATTATGGCCATTTATGTTGTGCACTTGCCTATTTCAAGAAATTTTTGAAATCAGACCAGTGACATTGTCAGTTTCTCCTTTCAAACTATTTCTTGTGGCATATGTTTATGACTGTCTTGGAGAAATCAATGTATTTTTTTCTTATTGAGAGATGTTAATATATCTATCATATAAAGATTTCTCAGCATTCATATACCAGTTATTTTAAAATGCTGTCATGTCATACTGAATATAGAAAATGTCATTATTTTGTGTGATAATAAACAAATGCTTTAACAAGCTACAAAGTCACACAAATTTTTTCACTTTCAATTTAAAAAAATGGCATACTTACGTTACCTAATGTGAAAAGATTCCCTTAATATTTTTGTAGAACTTTGAATAAGAAAACAATTTACATTTTTACTTGAGAAAAGAGCCTAGACAAAATATACATGATGTAGATATAAATCAATACTATCTGTATTTACTAAGGAGAGCTGCATGTGATTTTTGTCTTCCTGTATCTGTAAACACTTTCAAGAGGCAAGTAGTAAGTGTATGTCTAGGGACATGAAGGGATGCTCTTCATCTAAGGGGGTGGGTATAGCTTAGATTCGCATGTCAAGTTGCCTCCATAGAGAAGTGGTGAGGATTATAGCATCATTAGGAGGCTGCTTCATCTCTGGGTGTTGGGAGAGGTTAAAGTGGGAGTTGCCCTGGTTCATGATTTAGGATTATGACTCCATGTAGGGGTGCCTGGGTAGCTCAGTCAGTTGGGTTGCTGACTTTAGCTCAGGTCATGATCTCACGGTCCTTGAGTTCAAGCCCTGCGTTGGGCTCTGTCCTGACAGCTCAGAGCCTGGAGGCTGCTTTGGATTCTGTGTCTCCCTCTCTCTCTGCCCCTCCCCTGTTCATGTTCTGTCTCTCTCTCTCTCTCTCTCTCTCTCTCTCTCTCTCTGTCTCAAATATAAATAAACATTAAAAAAAAAAAGATTATGACTCCATGTGAAAAACTCTAACATACTCCTTAAGTATAAAGTTCTATAATACTAGCAAGTATGCTTTTACTTCTATTATAAAGAATGGCATTTAAGTTTTAAATTAGCTTCATGTTGACTGGTTTGAAAGTAAACTTTGAAATTCGTTATAAATGAAAGATGATGGAACTACCCTCAGGTTAAGGTGTGATTTTTAACCCTGAAATGGACCTTTGACGCAAACTGACAGTTACTTTTTAAGTTTAGGGTTTTCCAAAGAAGAATGAGTGAAAGTGCTTATTTCCTCTTAGGTACCATATCTGCAACTTGGGAAGGCATCTGCTAAGTAATACTTTTCTGAACAGAGAGAAGTATCTGATTAAAGATCAGAAGCTAAGTAAAAGATCAATAGCCTGGTCAATTGTGTTTCTTCTGCCAACCTAAAGTTTATTAAAGCTTTACTAGCATTCATATTAAATAATCAATACTTGTCAGCATAACTTTTGAAAATAATAACATTCTCTGGTACTGGTACAAAAATAGACATGTATATCAATGGAGCAGAATAGAAAACCCAGAAATAAACCCACAATTATAAGGTCAATTAATATTCGACACAACAGGGAAGAATAGCCAGTGGAAAAAAGTGTCTCTTCAACAAATGGTGCTGGGAAAACTGGACAGCAACATGCAAAAGAATGAAACTGGACCCCTTTTTTTTAACTTGTTTTATTTTTTATTTTTTAAAATTTGCATCCAAATTAGTTAGCATATAGTGTAACAATGATTTCAGGAGTAGATTCCTTAGTGCCCCTTAGCCATTTAACCTATTCTGCCTCCCACAACCCCTCCAATAACCCTCAGTTTGTTCTCCATATTTATGAGTCTCTTCTGTTTTGTCCCCCTGCCTGTTTTTATATTATTTTTGTTTCCCTTCCTTTATGTTCATCTGTTTTGTCTCTTAAAGTCTTCATATGAGTGAAGTCTTATGACATTTGTCTTTCTTTGACTAATTTCACTTAGCATAATACCCTCCAGTTCCATCCATGTAGTTGCAAATGGCAATATTTCATTCTTTTTGATTGCCGAGTAATACTCCATTGTATGTATATACCACATCTCTTTATGCATTCATCGTCGATGGACATTTGGGCACTTTCCATACTTTGGCTATTGTTAATAGTGCTGCTATAAACATGGGGGTGCATGTTGGACCACTTTTTTTAAACCTATACACAAAAATAAGTTCAAAATGGATGAAAGACCTAAGTGTGAGAGCTAAAGCCATAAAAATCCTAGAAGAGGGCACAGGCAGTAATTTCTATGATTTTGGCCATAGCAACTTTTTCTAGATTGGCCCCCTGAGGAAGGAAGACAAAAACAAATTTGAACTATTGGGACTACATCAAAATACAAAGCTTCTGCATGGAGCAGGAAACAATCGACAAAGCTAAAAGGCAAATTATGAATGGGAGAACATATTTGCAATGACATACCTGATAAAAGGTTAGTATCCAAAATATATAAAGAATGTATACAACTCAACACCAAAAGAATAAATAATTCAATTAAAAAAATGGGCAGAAGACACGAACAGACATTTCTACAAAGAAGACATTTCTATAAAGAGGATAAAGAGATGGCCAACAGACACATGCAGAGATGCTCATTATCACTTACCAGAGAAATGCAAATCAAAACTACAATAAGGTATCACCCCACACCTGTTAGAATGGTCAAAATAAGAAACACAAGAAACAACAGGTATTGGTAAAGATGTGGAGAAAAAGGAACACTTTTGCACTGTTGGTGGAAATACAAACTGGCACAGCCACTGTAGAAAACAGTTAAAAGTTAAAAGTAGAGCTACCCTATGATCCAGCAATTGCACTACCGAGCATTTACCCAAAAAATAAAAAAAACATTAATTCAAAGGGATACATGCATCTGATATTTATAGCAGCATTATCAACAATAGCCAAATTATGGAAAGAGCCCAAATGCCCATCAACTGATGAATGGATAAAGAAGATGTGGTACATATATACAATGGAATATTACTCAGCCATAAAAAGAATAAAATCTTGCCATGTGCAATGACATGGATGGAGTTAGTATAATGCTAAGCGAAATAAGTTAGAGAAAGACAAATCCCCTATGATTTCACTCATATATGGAATTTAAGAAACAAAACAAACAAGCAAAGGAACAAAAGAGAGAGAGAAAGAGAAACAAACCAAGAAAGAGACTCTTAACTATAGAGAATAAACTGATGACTACCAGAGGGGAGGTTGGAAGGGGGATGGGTTAAATAGGTGATGGAGATTGAGGAGTGCACTTGTGATGAGCATTGGGTGATGTATGGAAATGTTGAATCACTATATTGTACACCTGAAACTAATATAACCTTACATGTTAACTTAGGAATTAAAAAACTTTTTAAAAAGCTGTCAAACCTTTTTATTGTACATCTTCTGGTGGCATGGGCTTTCTATCTTAACACCCAGCTTTTACTCCTTAACAGTCCAGTTCCTCTATGAATCTTTATTTTAAAAATGGGGAAGGGAGGTGGTGGGGTGTGGGAGGATGGTCTGCTCATATATAGCCTTCTAAAGTGATTAGACAAAAGACAAAGAAGATTATCATCACCCCATGCTGTAAAGCCCCCAATATGACAACAAGGCAGGGATAAAACAGTGGTTAAGAGCATCAGCTTGAGAGTCAGACACGCCAGGATCCAGGTCCTGGCTCTACCATGTTTGTGATATTTCCCTTTGGACAGCATACTCAGCCTAATTTTCCTTAACTGTACAATTGTGAAGATGATAGTTATTTCATGGAGTTAGGAGAATGAGATGAAATAATGTATGCAGTGCACTTTGCTCTTTGTTTAGCTCATAATAAGAACAACGATAAGGAGAGCGTTAAGAAAATCATTTTTTTCTTTCTTTTAATGTTTATTTATTTATTTTGAGAGAGTGAGCAATAGTGCACACAGGGGAGGGGCAGAGAGAGAGGGTGAGAGAGAATCTTAAGCAGGCTCCGCCCTATCAGTGCAGAACATGGAGCTCTATTACACAAACCATGTATACACGAATCATGACTTCAGCTGAAATCAAGAGTCAGACACTTAATCGACTGAGCCCCCCAGACTCCCCAGAAAATCATTGTTTTCTATCATCTTTTTAATTTTTTCATATCAGAAAAGGGCAAATTCCCTAACCTAGACTGTTAATACTAGATCTCTAATTCTGTGAAGCTCTGAGTTTGCTAAAAGTTAATCTGCTATTAGCTTAAGATCAGTTTGGCTGTTCCTTACAGTGTATTTTGGCATTTATTCAAGAGCAGCAGATTTTTAATGTGAAAAGTCAGAACCTCAATGCAAAATAGCAAGAAAAAGTACTGCTTCATTACTTTTTATTGAAGTATAAATACATAAGGAGAAGTGCATATTTGATCAAGATATAGAACCTTGCCAGCACTCTAAAAACCTCCTGTATGTTCTCTTTCTGTCACCTCCACCCCCTGCAGTGGTAGCCACTATCCTGACTTCTAATGTTTATTTATTTTTTAGAGAGAGAGAGAGAGAGAGAGAGAACAAGTGGAGGAGGGGCAGAAAGAGGGAGACACAGAACCTGAAGCAGGCTCCAGGCTCCGAGCTGTCAGCACAGAGCCTGACGCGGAGCTCGAACTCATGAACTGTGAGATCATGACCTGAGCTGAAGTCAGACACTTAACTGACTGAGCCACCCAGGCATCCCTTTTTTTTATCAAAAATTTTTTTCAGGGGCGCCTGGGTGACTCAGTCGGTTAAGTGTCCGACTTCGGCTCAGGTCATGATCTCGCGGTTCGTGAGTTCGAGCCCCGCGTCGGGCTCTGTGCTGACAGCTCAGAGCCTGGAGCCTGCTTCAGATTCTGTGTCTCCCTCTCTCTCTCTGACCCTCCCCCGTTCATGCTCTGTCTCTCTCTGTCTCAAAAATAAATAAACGTTAAAAAAAAAATTAAAAAAAAATTTTTTTTCAGTGTTTATTTTTTAGAGAGACAGAGACAGAGACAAGACTGGGGGGAGTGGGGGAGGGGCAGAGAGAGAGGGAGACACAGAATCCGAAGCAGCTCCAGGCTCTGAGCTGTCAGCACAGAGCCAGACGCAGCGCTCAACTTGTGAACCATGAGATCATGACCCGAGCCAAAGTTGGCCACTTAAATTGACTGAGCCATCGAGGCGCCCCACACTATTCTGACTTCTAACGGAAAAGATTAGTTTTGCCTGTTACTGTTTTGTTTTATTTTTAAATATATAAAAACTGACTTCTTTTGCTTGACATTTTATTTGTGAGATTCATCCATATTGTCACAGGTAATTTTATATATTCACTCTTATTGCTGTGTAGTATTCTATGTGTGAGCATACTCCAGCTTATTTATTTATCCATTGCATTGTTCATTGATGTTTGGTTTGCTTCCAGTTTTTAGCTATTACAAATCTGGAAGCTGTGGACATTTTAGTTACCTGTCTTTTGGTGAACATATGTAAGCATTTATTTTGAATTGGAATTGCTAGGTCATAGATATGCCTACATTCAGTTTTAACAAGTAATCAGTTTTCCAAAAGATTGTGTGTTCCATACATTGCTGTGTGCATATCTTCATCAATACTTGGTATTGTACATCTTCACTTTAGATGTTCTGATGTGTGTAGAATCATATAATTTGCATTTCCCTGATGACTAGTAAAGTTGGATATCTTTTCACATTTATTTGCCATTTGGATAGCCTCTTGTAAAGTCACACATGTTCAAGTCTTTGTTCACATCTCTGTTGTGTGGTCTATATTTTTCTTACTAATTCACAAAAATTCTCTATGTAAAATCTTTATGAGTCATTTTTCAGGTATATTATTGCTATATCTTCTTCTTTTGTGGGTTGTCATTTGCTCTATTAATGGTGTCTCTTGATGAACATAAATTCTTATTGTAATAAAATTTATCAGTTTTTTCTTTTGTGGTTAGAGTTTTTTATGTCCTATATAAGAGGATACAAACACTTCAAATACTCTGAAGTCGCAAAGATATTTTATGTTTTTCTCTGAGCTTTATTGTCTTATCTTTCACATTTAGAGTTGTAGTCCATCAGGAATCGATCTTTGTAAATGGTGTAATGAAAGGTTAAGACATTTTGCCCCCAACTGGATAGTCAGATGACCTTTGCTGAGATTTTTCAAAAAGCAGCATGAATATTTTGGTGATGGTTGGGTCATTCACTGTTAGAATGAGTTCCAATCCTAGCCTAAAAAGAGACTAAAGGAGCATTTTAAGGCCTATTTTTCTTTCCTGATTTGGTGTTTAGTCTTTAGCACAATAAAGCAGGTATAGATTTTTATTGAGATTCTCACAGGCTGAAAGTCATGTCTGGTAGAGTTAGACAGAGGTATAATATGCCATAATTGTGAAGTAATACTTGCAAATTATTCATGTCACCAGTTAATGTGCTATAAGGAAGTTGAAGTTATTGGAGTGAGATGTTGACCTGGTAATAGCTAGCTTTGGATTTTATATGAAAGGTTTGAAAAAAGAAACTCAGTAATAATATTGCCTTACATTTATAGAACAGTTTATAGAGTACTTTCATTTACACTATTTCACTTTGGTAACTAGCCTTGCAAGGTTTTCAAGGCAGATACATTGTTCCAGTTAAATAGAGGGGAAAGCCCGGAAATTCAGATCAGTTAATTTAGCCTGGTAACTAATTTGATAAAACTTGTAACTCAGTAGTCTTATTGCTCTGATCCAGCCATTTTTACAAGATTGCTCTACACAAATTGAACCAGAGATACAGACAGCCCCAAGATATGATTTATTCTCTCGAAGGGATATAAAGCTTCAGTGTTTAATCAAAACAAAAATATTTTAAGTCTGACGAATGAGCTGGACCTTGGAGGGGTTTCAGCTCATAGAGTTTGATAATCTCACATTTTCCTCTTGTCTTCTTTTTACAACCATCAATTGGATTAGCTCTTCATGATGCCTTAATCCCTTTTTCTGGCACCTTATAAACGAACTTTGTGTTTGATGTCTGTTAGTAAATAGACATAGGACATAAATGCAATTAAAGTGGACATAAAACATGGTCAGAATTTAATTTTAAAAGTGTAACTCAGGGGCACATGGGTGTCTTAGTTGGTTAAGTTTCTGACTCTTGAGTTTAGTTCTTACGGTTCAAGCCCCATGTCGGGCTCGAGATAACAGCGTGGAACCTGCTTGGGATTCTCTCCTCCTCCCTCTGCCCCTTCGCTGCATCCTCATTCTCTCTCAAAATAAATAAACTTAAAAAAAAAAGTGTAAGTCAGAGGCTATGAAATTTTGCATGATCCTACTCAATTGTAAACTCCTGGAAGCTGGTGGTTGCAGGGACTATGTTTGTACTTTTTGGTCTCCCCTAGGGTAGCTAGCAGTGAATTGCATGTAATGAACTTCTGTAGTCTGTATGAACTAACAATCGTCTCAAGTGGAAAAATGGAGGTAAAAGTTGTTTCTACTAATGGTAGATTGAAAAAAAAAAAAAAAGAGGTCTAAAAGACCTGTCTGTTAAAATGCTTAAACATAAATCATCCATAATGTTAAACATATAGAACAGCATTCAGTAAAGATCAGGGTTCTTCATATCTGATATGGGTACATGGTACTTGCTATGGGGTTCTGGCAGGGATAGACTAAACAGCCGCCCTGAGCTTCTTTTATGTTCTTCTTTGTTCCCTTTTCAGAAAGACTAGACTTGGATTTTCAAAACTATCTACTTGGTTAAATGAGTGCAGAAAGATGTGATCTAAATTACCATAAATTCAACTGTGTACTATAGTTTTCTCAAGATAGTGTCCTTCTCTCTGACTGTATGCAGAGCCAAATCTACTGCTTTTTTATAGTAGAGATATTTTCTGTGTTTTAACTTGTTAATCAAGAATAGATTGATGTGTTTATTTCTTTGCTCTGTTATTTGAATGTTATAAGATAGTAAGGATTAGGATCTTATCCTCAGGTTACCTGGACTTGTATTTTAAATAATGGAATAAATTAATTACTAAATATAACAATGCTGATCCAACATGCTTGTTTTATAGCTAAGGGGGAAACAAGGCTCAGATCACACACCTAGTCAGTAGCAGAGCTAAGATTTAATTCCTAGTCTTAAGGAATCTTTCAAAGGTTAAAGATACAGAATTTCTTAGATGTGTTTTAATAGTTTGTAATCCAGTTCTAACCTCATTTTACTTTGGTGACCCTGGGACTTAAAATACACAGTCCTTTTGGGGCGCCTGGGTGGCTTGGTCGGTTAAGCGTCCGACTTCGGCTCAGGTCATGATCTCACAGTCCGTGAGTTTGAGCCCCGCGTCGGGCTCTGTGCTGACAGCTCAGAGCCTGGAGCCTGTTTCAGATTCTGTGTCTCCCTCTCTCTCTGCCCCTCCCCTGTTCATGCTCTGTCTCTCTCTGTCTCAAAAATAAATAAATGTTAAAAAAAATTTTTTAAAAATAAAATAAAAAAAATAAAATAAAATAAAATACACAGTCCTTTTAAAAACTGTTATGTACAGGATCACAAAATAAAAGTATATTGTCATTTGTAGCAAAATATTGATTGAGAAAGAGTCTATGACATTCAAGTGTTTGAAATTAAATAAAAAGAATTTAAGATACAAGAAACATGGTATTTTAAATATTATTTAGAAAGGTAGTATGGCCAGGACACCTGGGTGGCTCAGTTGGTTAAGCGTCCAGCTTCAGCTCAGGTCATGATCTTATGGTTCATGAGTTTGAGACCCGCATCAGGCTCTGTGCTGACGGCTCAGAGCCTGGAGCCTACTTCTGATTCTGTCTCCCTCTCCCTTTGCCCCTCCCCTGTTCTCAGTCTGTGTCTCTCTCTCAAAATAAATAAACATTAAAAAAAAAAATGAAAGAAAGAAAGAAAGAAAGAAAGAAAGAAAGAAAGAAAGAGAAAAAGAAAGAGAGAGAGAAAGAGAGAGAGAGAGAAAGGTGGTATGGCCTAACAGAAAGGTTGAAAATTACTGAACTGGGAGTCTCAAGACCTGGATTTTGTAATGTCACCATCTAGCTGTGCGATTTTGGGCAAATGACTTACCTTCCCTGGTCTTCTGTTTGCTTGTCTGTACAGTAAGAAATGAGGGCTAGAATTGTAACTCTCTGAAATAACTTTCATTATTGCAGAATGTGAGAAGTTAGGCAGAGCAGGTTTGTTGTCAGAAGTCTTTGGACATGAAAATGATCTGTGCATAATATTCTTTATCTTGACACTACTAAGTAACCACAGACCAGCCAGCCAGCAATCAATCTCCATCTGTAGAGCAGCCACTGTTGTCCATGTATAGAAGTCTGGAGAAGAGCCAAATTTTATTTTTGCCAGAAACACTCTTGGCAAATCTGTATCCCTAGAGATGTCTGTTTTAATTTTGCGGTGCAGTGCATGGTTTAGTGAAAAAGAAAAAGAGTGCTGAGCTATTTCATTATAAATACTCTCAGAGACAGCTTATGTTCATTTGTTTCCATACTATCTATGTTTCAAGATGTTTTGAGGGTGGAGGTGAGCCAAAACGAAATGAAATGAGGAAGGTGAGAAACCTTCCACCATGTATGCTGACTCTGGAGATGAATTTGAACTGTATAGTGATGTATGTGTTTACATATACTGAAAACTTCTGATATATGTATATATATATATATATATATACACACACACACATATATACATATATATATGTATACATATACATACATACATACATATATAGTATTAAATGTCTTGCAAATTTGTCATTTAACTTTCTCATGCTAATTTTTTAAATTGCTTTAAATACACTGGGTGTTGTATGGAAACCAATTTGACAATAAACTTCATATATTGAAAAAAAAATAAATAAAATCTGGATGAGTATATGGTAAAAAAAATAAAAAAAAATTGCTTTAAATTTAAATTGCTTCTTTTTAAAAAAACTTTTATTTGTGGCTTTTTCCATGGATATTTCAATGTATCCCGTTATCTTGCCTTATGGAAATAAAGATAAAAGTATTTGAATAAAATTTTCACTGATTTTTATTCATTTATAAAGATCCCAGTTAACAACTGGATTTAAAATTTATTTGTTTGAGAAAGTTTGTGACTGAAATTTAAATGCTGAAAATTAAATATCAATTTCTTAGGCTAAAGGAATAAATCTAGTTGAAGTTGCATTTATAGATCTTACTTGACTTAACAACAGGATTACATCCTGATCAACCCATAGTAAGTCAACAGTGCATTTAATATACCTAACCTCATAGCTTACCCTGGCTTACCTTAAAAGTGCTCAGAACACTTACATTAGCCTACGGTTGGGCAAAATCATCTGACACAAAGTATTTAATAATACAGTGTTGAACAACTCACGTAATTTATTGAATACTGTACTGAAAGTGAAAAACACTGGTTTTATGGGTACAGAATAGATGTCAGTATCAGTTGTTTACCCTCATATTTGGGTGGCTAATTGGGAACTGGGGCTACCACTGCCCAGCATCACAAGAGAGACTAGTAGCCTGGGGTATTGCTAGCCTGGGAAAACCTCAACAGTCGCAATTTGGATTGCAGTTTCTACTGAATGTATGTCGCTTTCACACCATTGTAAAGTTGAACAATCGACATCGAGAACCGTCTGTAGTTAAAATGTCATTGTATGACACCAATGATCTTCATTCTTCATTTTATGAACTTTTTCAATCTTTCAGATACCTATTTCAAACATTTTTTTAATATTTATTTATTTTTGAGAGAGAGAGAGAGAGAGAGAGAGAGAGAGAGAAAATGTGAGCAGAGGAGGGGCAGAGAGAGAGGAAGACACAGAATCTAACATAGGCTCCAGGCCCCGAGCTGTCATCACAGAGCCTGATATGGGGCTGGAACTCACGAACCACAAGATCATGACCTGAGCTGAAGTTGGACGCTTATACCGACTGAGCCACTCAGATGCCCCAGTCTTTCAGAGACCTTTAACACCCTTTTCTCCTAACTTCCATATCCACTTATTAACAAATCCTAATAATTTCATTTTTATAATGTCTCTCAGATTTCACTATTCATCTTACTGCATTTCTGCTGTCCTGCATTGCTGCAACAACGTCCTAAGTAGGCTCCCTGCCCTCCGTATTCCCTCTCATGCTAGTAAACCCAAATCCAGATCAATCTTTAAGCATCAGCTTTACTAGGCTCTATCTCTGTTTAGAAATCTCAAGCTTTCTTAATTCAGTTCTCAATACTGTCAAGCATTTAAAGCCCTTTACATGTAATACTTTCTCTTCCAAATGAATTAATTCAGCAAATACTTTTTTGAGCATCTATGTGGGAGACACTGTGCAAAGGTTAAAAAAAAAAAGAAACATCTTGCAAATGTATAATATCAGCATTAATGTTAACATCTCCAGGACTTTCTTTTTTTTCCATTTAGAAACTAGTTCTACTTCATTCCATTCTACTTAAACTGTTCTTGGCTAGGGTAATCTGTGATCTCCCTATTGCCAGAGTCATCAGGCAGTTTTCCATTATAATTATTTACCTTTTTATGCCATTGGGTACTGTTGACCAGGCCTGCTTTCTTAATACTTTTTCCTTCCTCAGTTTCTAGGTGTAGAAACTACTCACGCTTTCTAGTTCTTCTTGAAACTTTTATTTTAAATTAAAAAACTTTTGGCGGGGGCACATGGGTGGCTCAGTCAGTTAAGTGTCCAACTCTTGATTTTGGTTTAGGTCATAGTCTCACAGTTCATGAGGTTGAACCTTGCGTTGCACTCTGCTATGAGCATGGAACCCACTTGGGATTCTCTCTCTCCCTCTCTCTGTCCCTCCTCCGCTTGTGCATGTGCATGCTCTGTCTCTCTCTCTCTCTCTCTCTATCAAAATAAATAAATAAACATTTAAAAAAATCTTTTTAAGTAATCTCTACTCCCAACGTGGAGCTTGAATTCACAACCCCGAGATCAAGAGTCACATGCTCTAGTGACTGAGCCTGCCAGGCGCCCCAGAACTTTTTCTTTTTTTTTAAGGAACAAAGTTTAATTTTGTTAATCTTTAGATTATTCTCTATTAGTTTCTTTATTCTTCCTTTCCTTCTATGAACTTGTTTTTGTTGTTGTTGTTTTTCTGTTCTTATTTCTAACTTCTTGAGATGTATGTTTGGCTATTTTTTTAAAAAATATACTTTATTTTATAGCAGTTTTAGATCCATAGCAAAATTGATTGGAAAGTAACGTTCCTATATACACCACACACACACAGCCTCCCCTGCTACTAATAATGCTCCCCACCAGAATAGGGGATTTGTTAAATCGATGAACCTACACTGATACTTCATTATCACCCAAAGTCTGTAGTTCATGTTAGAGTAGAGTTCTTTCTTGGTGTTGTACATTGTATGGGGCTGGACAAATGTATAATGATATGTATCCACCATTACAATATCATATAGAATAGTATCACTGCCTTGAAAATCCTCTGTGCTCCATCCATTCATTCCTCCCACCCCTAACCTGTGGTAACCAGTGTTCTTTTTACTGTCTCCATAGTTTAGCCTTTTCCCAGAATATCATACAGGTGAAATTAATCAGATTTTTACTGATTACCTAATGATACACATTCAAGGTCCCTCCATGGCCCTTCATGGCTTGATAGCTCTTTTCTTTTTAAAGCTAAATAATATTTTATTTATCCACTCATGAAGTGAAGGAAGTCTTGGTTGTTTCCAAATTTTGGCAGCTATGAGTAGAGCTGCTATAAATATAATGTAAAGGTTTTCAGTTAATTTGGGTAAATACAAAGGAGCATTACTGCTGGATTGTATAGTCAGAGTAAGTTTCATTTGTAAGAAACTACTGAACTGTTTTTTTCAGAGTGTGCCATTTTGCATTCCCGTCAGCAATATGAGAGTTCTGATTGATCCACATCCTCAGCAGTTTTGGGGATTGTCAGTGTTTTGAATTTTTGCCAGTCTAATAAATGCATAGTAGTATCTCATTATTGTTCTAATTTGCAGTTTCCTAATTGTGTATGATGTGGAACATCTTTTCATATATTTATTTGCCATTTGTATATGTTCTTTGCTGAGGTGTCTTCAGATCTTTTGACTCTGTGATTTTCAAACTTCTTTTCTGACCTGTGCCTTTAAGACTGTAGATTCCCTGTTAGTTGCTTATTTGTATGAATTGAACCCTTTGAATTTTATTGAGACCAAATTTATACCTTAGCAATAAAAAAAAGTTCCACGTATGCTGAAAATAATATGTACGTAGCAGTGCTGGGTGAAATATTCTATATCAGGTTAAGTTTCCTACTCATGTTGTCATATTGTTCAAATCTTTTCCGGTCTTACTAATTTTATTTGTTTACCTATTTTACCAATTATTGAGAGAGGTGTTCAAATCTCTCACTACTATTGTGAATTTTCCAATTTCCCCTTATAGTTCTGTCCTTTTTGCTTTATGTATCTTGAGGTTATACAGTTGGAACCTATTAATCTAAAAACGCTGTATTTCATGATGATTTCTCATTTTATCATTAGGATATATTCCTTGAAGTCTGTTTTGGCTGGTGCTGGTATGCTTATATTATCACCTATAGTACCAGCTTTCAGTTTATAGTTGATCAGTGATAACTTTTTCCGTTCTTTTACTTTAAGCATTTTTGTATTCTTAAATTAGATGTGAGTCTTATGAATAGCACATCATTAGATTATATTTTGTTTTATTTTTATCTGTGATAATCTGTTTTTTAACAGGCTATTATCAGCTGTTTGTTTTAACAGGCTGTTTGTTTTTTTTTTTTTTAACAGCATTTTGTTCATTCATGTTTTATGTTGATCTGTTTAAGTTTGAATCTACTATCCTGTTTTGCCTCCCTTAATTTTGTAATGTTACTCCTCACACATTTCTGAATATTTATTTGTTTGTGGGGCGGTGCTGTTTTCATTACTTAAATGCTCCTGATCCCCAGTATCTTATTATTTGCCTTTTATTTTTCTATTTACTTTCCCTAGATGACTTTATTCATATTCATAAGTTCAATTACTACTTATTTGCTGAATTCTAAGCCTCAATATTCAAATGCCTCCTGACCTTCACCACTTGGAAGTCCTGTCACCACCCCAGATTCATCATTTCCAAAACCATACTTACCTTCTTTTACTCTAAAACTGGTCTGCTTTCTATATTTCCTGAATTGGTAAATATCACTACCTTTCCTCTTTCAGTATATCCTTGTCTCTGCTCTTTGTATGTCCAGTCTCCAGATCTTAGAGCCATCTCCTTTCTGTTCCCAAAGCTACTGCCTTATTTTAGGTCTTTTTCATAATTTGCCTAGTTCATCACAACAGTCTTCTTAATGGCCCCTGCTGCATTTATTCTTACATCACTACATTTTACTTTCCATTGCTTTCAGAATGAACTTGAAGGGTTTAAGCAGAAGAATGACATTAGATTTGCATCTTAGATATATAACTCTGAACATTTTCTGGTGAATATGGTAGTTATGTAAGAAGTCTAATGTCCTTTCATCTCTAGTAGATTCCCTAGAGCAATGACTTTTTTTTTTAATGCTTATTTATTTTGAGAGAGAGAGAAAGAGCGTGAGCGGGGGAGGGGCAGAGAGAGAGGGAGAGGAAGAGAATCCTAAGTAGGATTTGCACTGTCAGCACAGAGCCCAGTGTGGGGCTCAATCCCATGAACCGTAAGATACAGGTCATGAACCTGTATTGCTATATACTTCCCTCATGACTGATTTTGCTGCATCCCAAAGGTTTTGGGCCATTGTATTTTCATTTTCATTTGTTTCCATGTATTTTTTAATTTCTTTTTTATTTCCTAGTTGACCCATGCATTCTTTAGTATGAAAACTTTAACCTCCATGTATTTGTGGTCTTTCCAAATTTTCTCTTGTGGTTGACTTCAAGTTTCATAGTGTTGTAGTCAGAAAATATGCATGGTATGATCTCAGTCTTTATGTACTTGTTGAGGCCTGATTTGTGACCTAGTATGTGATCTATTCTGGAGAATGTCTCGTGTGCACTGGAAATGAATATATATTCCACTCCTTTAGGATGAAATGTTCTGAATATATCTGGTTCCAGTGTGTCATTCAAAGTCATTGTTTTCTTACTGATTTTCTGCTTAGGTGATCTGTCCCTTGCTGTAAGTGGGGTGTTAAAGTCCCCTACTATTATTGTAGTACTATCAATGAGTTCCTTTATGTTTGTTATTGTCTTATATATTTGGGTGCTTCCATCTAGGGGCATAAATATTTATAATTGTTAATTCTTCTTGTTGGTTGGACCCCTTTATACAGTGCCCTTTATACAGTGCCTTTCTTCCTGTTTTGTTACAGTCTTTGGTTTAAAATCTAGTTTGTCTGATGTTAAGTATTGCTACTCCAGCTTCCTTTTGACATCCATTTGCATGCTAAATGGTTTTCCATCCCCTCACTTTCAATCTGCAGTGTCTTTATATCTAAAATGAGTCTCTTGTAGGCAGCATATAGAATGGTCTTGTTTTATTTCTATTTTTTCAAACTGTATCCAGCTTTATTAAAGATACTTCTCATAAACAATCATGGTATTTCAGGCAGGACATTGGCAGCCAGTCATTAACAGTATACAACAACTTTCAGACTCCCTTCTTCAATGGGCTACCAAAATCTGAAAGCTACTATAAAACCCAATGAAGTCTTTATTTGATGCCCTGAATAGGGAAAGCTTAGAGTAAGGGTTGACATTTCACATTTAGCATGTTGTTTAACAACTTTTCACAAGCCATCCCTGACTTTCAAGTAATGAAATGAAAATGGCAGAATTATCATTCTGAAGATCTGATAGCTAACTAGAAAAGGAACTCTTTCGAGGGATGCAATCTCAATGGTGACACCAGGTTGCCTGACATACTGGGAATCATTTTTTGGGGTTGGGTTCTAAAAGGTCTCTGGGTTTAACGGAGTCAAGTCTATGTTGAAGTCAGAAAGAGAGAAGAGGACATAAAAAATTAATTTTAGTTTTTCCATACCACAAGGCTATTATGTCAAGGCAGCTAATGTGTGTCAACATCAAGGAATCCCTCCTCCTGGGAGCCAAGAGGAAGTTTCTCAAAACTAGAAGGGGAAGATGTTTTTCCCTTTGTATCAGTCTAGCTTTGGAGATATTCTGTTAGTGATGTGTACACTTCCCCCAAAACAACAATGAAGTGTCCTGTGTGCTAACAACATAGCTTAAAAAAAAAGTAAAACAAAATTTTCCATTTTTATAAAATTTGATAAAAAATAGTATTTCAAACTGTACAGTCACCAGAAGTACACAGTTATCAAAAGTGCACACACTTCACTTGGCACCTCCAGCACCTTCAACTTTTTGTGCCAGTATGTTTTAGTATCTCCGTTTTCTGCAGGGTTATTCCTGTCCTTGCCGTCATCAGCTTTCCTCTTTTTCTTTTTTGGGTACCTTCTCTCCCTTCTTTGCAGGGGCCTTTTTAGACTTGGACTCTGGCTTTGGGGAGCGGGTTTAATAGATAACCATTCAGATCTTCTCTATAGCTTATCCTTTACCTTGGCTTTATCTCCTTCAGCATCCCCTTCAGCCTTTCTCTTGGGCATGGTGGTGACAGTGGCAGGATCTGGGTGCTGGATGCAGGGATGCAGTGGCATGCAGGCTTTGGCTGGTCTGTGGGTTGTTCTTGCCTCTTCTGCTTCCTAGATCGGTCTTGCTTTCTTATCCATTTTGACACCCTGTGTCATTTGATTGGAGCATTTAGTCCATTTACATTCAGAGTAATTATTGATAGATATGAATTTAGTGCCATTTTGTTATTCATTTTGTTGTTGTTTCTGGAGATTTTCTCTGTTCCTCTCTAGTCTTTGTCGCTTTTGGTCTTTCTTTCCCATTTAGAGTCCCCTTTAATATTTCTTGCAAAGCTGGTTTAGTGGTCACGAACTCCTTTAGTTTTGTTTGGGAAACTCTTTGTCTCTCCTTTTCTGGCTGGATAGAGTATTCTTGACTGCATATTTTTCCCATTCAGCACATTGAATATATCATGCCACTCCCTTCTTCCCTGCCAAGTTTCTGTGGAGAGATCTGCTGCTAACCTTATTTGTCTTCCCTTGTAAGTTAGGGACTTCTTTTGTCTTGTTGCTTTTAGGACTTTTTCTTTATCTCTATGTTATGTCTTGGTATTGGCCTGCTTTTGTTGATTTTGATGGGACTTCTCTGCACCTCCTGGATTTGGATGTCTGTTTCCTTCCCCAGATTAGGGATGTTTTCAGCTATAATTTCCTCAAATAAACCTTATGCCCCCCTTTCCCTCTCTTCTTCTTCCAGGACTCCTATGATATTAATGTTATTATGCTTTATGAAGTCACTGAGTTCCCTAAGTCTACTTTGATGATCTAATATTTTTCTTTCCTTCTTCTTCTAGCCTTCATTATTTTCCATAATTTTATCTTCTATATCACATATTCATTCCTCTGCTTCTTCTCTCCTGTGGTCGCTACATCTAGTTGGTTTTGAATATCAGTTTTTTCATTTTTCATTTTGGCCTGACTAGTTTTTAGATCTTTTATCTCTGTGGTAAGGGACTCCTGGGTGTCTTCCATACTTTTCTGAAGCCTAGGTAGTATCCTTATGATTGTCACTTTAAATTCTGGATCAGGCATATTACTTATATCTGTTTCGATTAAATCCTTGGTTATGATCATTTCTTGTTCTTTATTTGGGGAAGATTTCTTCCATCTTGTATTTTGTCTAAATTTCTGTTTTCTTCTCTGTGTTAGGAAAGCCTATTATGTTTCCTCTCCTGATAGTAATGACTTTATGAAGAAGAGGTCATAGACTGTCCAGGGCCTGGCACTTCTGGAAGTGTCCCTGGTATATGTTGTGTGCACTCTGCTGCTGTGTTTTGGCTGCTCTTTCCCTCAGGTCAGTTTTCTGCAGAGTTTCTCCTTGCCTGCAGTGGAGAGTGTTGGCCACTCCTTGACCAGAGTGTGGCAAGTTTTAACCAGGTGTGCTCTGGTCTGCTTATTAAATGAGATCTGGTGCTATTTTCACTAGAACTGAAGCTTTGCAGAATGCTATGGTCAGTAGACACGGTGTGTGTAGGGTGATTGTGCTGCTCCTCTGGGGAAGAGACCCACTATGCTGGTTCTTAGGCACACTTGTCTGAGAAAAGCAGCACCTGCAGAGTGCCAGGGAGCGGGGGGGGGGGGGCAAGGCTTGGTGTAAGCTATCTAGGGCCACTTGGCACTGTGCTACTTATTGAAGGTAGTTTATCCTGAGGGGTAGGGGAGAGAAATGGTGCCAGCCCCCTCCATCATCCCCTGAGAGGGTAGTTCCTGCTCACTACTGTCCAGGAAGCCCTCCCAGGAGAATGAACAGTCTCCCCTCATGTGTCCCAGGTGTCCCTCAGATCCCTACCTTCATCCTATCTGTCCTGGCTATCTCCCTGCCTGGCAGCACAGCACATCTTGGGCTCCATCCCAGGCAGGCTGGCTGAGTTTTAAAACTCTAAATTTTAGGGATCTGGTGTGGTGGGGACCTTCTCTGGCTTCTGGAGGAGGATCTCACCAAGCTGGAACTGATGCAGGTTTGTCCCAGAAGGGCAGTAGCACCAAAGTGCAGGGACATGGGGTTTGGAGTAAAGCATAGCAAAAAGCCAGTGTCCAGGTTAGCTGCCCTCAGCAGCTGTCTCTGAACGTATGCTGAGGAGCAGGGGAGAGAAATAGTGTCTGATGGATCTTTTGTCCCTGGAGAAGCAATGCCATTTCTCCCAGATGTGTTCCAAGAAGGAGGAACTATCTCTCTCAGTGCGTCCCAGGGGATCCTCAGTCATCTGCCTTGGAGCTATCTGCCCTCCTTCTCCATAGGAACACTGCAGTGCCTTCTGGGCTCTACACCAGCCATGCCATGGGCCTCTAAAATTCCAGTCTTTGAGCCCCACTGGTTGTAAAAACTCATGAAAATTGACCCTCTTGTTTTCCCAATCAGTGGCTTTGGGGAAATTTTTTCCTTGTGTGATCCCCTGTGGGCTCCCCCTTCTCTCAATATCTCTCTCTCTCTCTCTCTCTCTCTCTCTCTCTCTCTCTCTCTCTCGCCTCTCCGTGACCTGGGCTCCCTCCTCTCTGCAGCACCTGCAATCCATTTCTCCTCCAATCCATGCCTCCACACCTCCTACCTTCCATGATGTGGCCTCTTCTCTTCCTCTAGTTGTGCAGTTTGTTCTGTCAGTCCTCAGATTGACTTCTTGGGTATTCAGGATGATTTAATATTTATATAGCTGTGGCTGAGGGAGGAGGCAAGCCAAGGGTCCTCTTACTGCTCTAGCATCTTAGCTCTGCCTCCTCGAACTTACAACGCTTTTAGAACAAATGAAGGAGAATGCCATTATGAAGAATTAAAGGAAGAACAACTTTGAAAATCATTTAGTATAAGATCTATAAGAAATTTAAAAACATTTCTGTTATCCTTTGTTGATGCAGGAAGACCTGGCCTGTATTGAACTGAAGCATAAAAGCATAAGAAACGACAAGGCTGAGATAAAAGGGGGCAGTAAGGATGGATAGGTATAGGTAAACTGAACATGCAGTAGCAGAATTAAAATACAAATTGGAGACAGTAAAAGGTGGAATTCACACTGAGGTGTGCTGAAGCAGTGATGTGGAAAACACATTTAAGAAATGTTCTGGGAACATAGGGAAGAATAAAAGATGAAAACTGTGGAAGAGATGGTAGCATATGGATGGTATCAGAAGTCAGAAGGTGAGCCAGTGTTCAGGAGAGAAGACCAACCACAGTGTGGTGCCTAGCTGCATGTTGTTTCATTCACAAAGGTAACAGACATTCCTATGTGCCAGGCAGGGTTCAAAACTATGCCGACATTTCACACAACCTCTTGAAGAAAAAAAAATTAGTTGATTGAAAAACAAATAAAAATGAAGAACTTAAGAACAGAACATATGTTTTGAAAGACCTGGTAGAGTTCCTACAGGACTGCCAGTATACAGAGGCCACACAGGTTCTTAGTACAGTCCTCATCCTAGCAAACCACACAGCTGGAATGGAGCACACTCACGAATCTGAAAGAATGTGTATCTTGTGGTATCTGGATCAAACTTAAAAGCAGACAATTTCCTCATGAGTTGTTATTCCCACTGGACAAAATTGTGTAATTGGGCACAAACAATTCATCTGGAAAATCCTCTCCCTCAGGCACTGTTTACCACAAGATCCAGAAGTTCAAATAAATAATATTACAGTACAGTAATTAAAGAAAAAATAGGCTTCTCAGAAAAAAAAAAAAAAGACTGAAAGGAGCTACTTCAAAGTGTTAATGATTACTACAAGACTATGATTTTTTAATTTTATGCTTTATTTTTCAGCTTTTGAAATGAGCATGTATTATTTTCAGTGAAAAAAAAACTAAAGAAAACTTGATGAAATGCTATTACTAAGCAAGGAAAAAAGCATACAAAATAGTGGAACAAGAGAGCCAAAAACAATTAAGATTTCATTAAATGGTAAAATGAGAGAATACAAATATTATTCAAAATACAGCATTAGCTAAAACAATGTAAAAGGAGACATTTAAAATATGAACCTCTTCCATTTTTCAAAATTCTTTAACAGTAGACCATAAGACAAATGTGACATCTTAATAGCCTTGTGCAATGGCTTCCAACCTGAGGTAAACAGTAAGAGGGCATTCTGATTACCTTCAGTGTGATGGATTTCCAAGTAATAGGAGAATTAAGAGGTTGAGAACAGAATTCCTGGTCTCTTGCCTTGTACCTTCTGTAAATGACTTCCTTAAGTGCTTCTTAGCAACTACCCTGATTTGACACTTGAAAATGGAGGCAGGATGAAACCGTTAGCCACACCCACACCTAACAGGCACCATCTCTAGCAAGTAGTAGCCCACCAGGTCACCTCTGCTTCTCAGAGATCTGAATATAAATGCAGAAGCCTACTATCTTGCTGGCTCTGGACAACTCCATGTGTCCCTTCCCTGCCTGCCAACCCTGGGCAACACAAGGTAATTAACTTCAAGCACTTATGTTGGGTGTCTTGTCTGCTCTAGCTAGGAGTCGTTAACAGCTCACCTCTTGCTTGAGGACTCCTTGGAAAGTTTTCTGTATATGCTACTTCTGACTCAGGAAATCTTTCCAGACACCTCCCCTGACCTCATCTGTCAGAATCTTGTAGGCCTTTCACTTTGGATCCAGTTCTTGCCCACCGCCCAGCCCTAAGGAATTATCTTTCTCCAGGCTGTTCTTATTCCTGAGACATCCTGCCTGACACTTTACCCCACAGCCACTGTCCTGCCTGAGTCTGGTTCCTAGGTTGCCACTCTCCTACTATCCTCAAGGGCATTTAGAATGTAGCACATTGTCTTTTTTTTTTTTTTTTTAAACTCTCTTCCACCAAAATCTCCTGATTAGTAAGCGTGTATATACCACCTTGTTCTACTTCAGATTTTTAAACAAATACATGATCTGTAAATATCTCTGGACGTGGTCTGATATTCTCATCTTTGCTTTCTGCTTTCATTCCCTCCTTTTCTGGGAAATCTTTAACGATTTTTTTTTTTTTTTTATCCTGAGTGTGTTTCTATAGCACTTAAAAATGAAATGAAAACAATTGCTTTCTCAACACAATTGTAAACTCTTTGTGGGCTGGAATGGTGGCTCATACTTTTCTCATGCAACATAGGACAAAGCAATCTGGGATTTCAAATAATAATAATAATAAAGTGTCCATAACAGTAGCAGGTAAATATTTCTCTGATTTCACATTAGCCTCTCAACTGTGGAAACTTTGGCTTCCTCCAAACTCTTTCCCAATTAGGTCAGAGTCACCAGGGATAGCTCAAATCTGCCTTGGAATACAGTTTTCTGGGCTACTTCGTGGGTAGCCATTTCCTCCAGTCTGGATCCCTAAATGTTTTTCTCTCTGCCACCACATCCCACACCTCTTTCCTTCCTCTTACACTCTGGCTACTCTGGTAAAATCTTCTGCCACCCTCATGCTCTGATGCACAATGTCCTCCAAGATCCAGTTCTCTTTGGTTCTTCTTCTGGTCCAGTTAAAGACACAGTATTGGCTACCTCTCCAAAACCAACCCACTGTCCTTACTGTAGCTTATGTGCTAGGATTCAGTTCCCCTTAGAATGAGTGATTTCCCAGGAGGATACTTGAGCCATAAAGCAACTAGTCCCCTTCATGGACACCCATCAACAAAACATATTAAGGCATGCCTTGATCATCTAAGAGCCCAGGGACCATCTTCTTCAGGAAGTCTTTCCCAAATTCCCCCTCTCCCCACCACCATCACCACCAGCTAGATAATATACATCTCTTCCTTATACCCTCGTATTCTGAACATATCCTGGATATACCCCATCTCAGCTACGAGCCCTTTCAGGGAGAGAATCATGTCTCATGCATGTTTTTTTATTTATTTTTCCAAGAGACAGAATGCAAGTGGGGGAGGGGCAGAGAGCGAGGGAGAATCCCAAGCTGGCTCCGTGCAGCAGAGCTTGACATGAGGCTCGAACTCACAAAACTGTGAGATCATGACCTGAGCCAAAGTTGGACACTTAACCAACTGAGCCCCCCAGACCCCCCAGACATTTTTGAATTCCAAGTGCCTACCTTAATTCTTGGCACTAAGATTCCATAGAGTCTCAAGCTGGGCCCCTAAGGTGCTTATGTGCACCACAACTGATTTGGCTCAAACAATACCTGGTTTTGATTAATGGCAGTTTTTCCTTTAAGAATTTCATGCCAAAGTGGTTTATTATTTCTTTCCTTTAAAATTTATGTCAAAAAATTTATCAAACATTTGGTGAGTACTGTATGTCCTAAGACCTGCCCTACTTCCTGGAGATATGGAGAAAAATGAGACATGGTTCCTGCTCAGAGGAGGTGACAGAAACTTCCTTGGGTTTCCTGCCCTCCATTTCTCCATTCTTTCCTCCCATTATTCCTTACCTGGATAAATTTTTACCAAGCCTGGAATTGTCTAATGGAATAAATACATGTAGTAGGTTAATTACAACACAGTACACTCAGTGCAACAGTAGAAGTTTTGTTCCAGGTATAGAGATAGAACAGGAGAAAGCATCATACAGTTTTTAGGGTGGACATGGGGGGTCTTGGAGGAGGTGGCTTCTGAGTGGGTTATAAAAGATGGAAAGGTAATCCAGATGCTCAGATGCGTGAAGGGTACTGCTGAGAGAAGAAAACATGTGAAAGCCCTAGAGATGTGAAATAGCACTTGTGTGTTTCAGAAACATTAATACTCTGGTATCTCTGCAGCATGAAGTTCTGTAGAGTGGGGATGGTGTGGGCTGGGGTGGGAGATGAAGCAAGGCTAATAGGCAGTTTTCAGGGCTATGGTCTTTAATGTTTGAGCAACTGTTTAGTTAAGAGAATGGTAGAATCCAGTATAGCTGGTGATATTAATAATCCAAGTGTGAAGCCATATATTGCTATTTTTTATCCTCTTCCCTCATAGAACTAATAAGCAAGGTTTTGTGATCATCTGGCTACATTTTAGTAGTCATTGTATTGTTAGATAAAAGTGAAAAGAAGACATTTCCTGGAATTTACGGTCCTGTGGAGAACACAGAATATACCCACACAGTTTAGAGCACTTACCAAGCAATCTACAGACTAGTGCAAAGTAAAATCGTAAAGACAACATGTCAGCACAATCTTGACATTGGGTTATAGGAATGATTAGGAAAGTGTGGGGTTATGAAGAGGCAACCTCATTTTTGGCTTAAGAAAAACAATTTCCATCAGAGCTAGCTGCAAAATTGAGGAATGGACTTGTAAATTAGAAACTTTTTAATGTTCTATAGTCTCTAGTCAAGAACTGGCCTTCTAAGACCAACAAACATTTATTTATCTTTGAGTTTCATAGTGTAAGCAGGAGACAAATTTATTTTTTCTGTATATTTTCCATTAATTTTATTTTTGTGTACTTCTAGATACTCAGTTTGCTTGAGAGATTGTTTATTGCTTATTTGTGTTTCTGTCAAGCCCCTCAGACTAGACCACACAGAGATTATCTTAGCCTCTCCTTTCATCCCTTTACTATAAAAAATGTACCACTTCTGCTTTTTTCCTTGTGGAATGTGTTAACCCAATATCCTTTCCTTGTCCCATTGGTCCTCATATCCTACAGCCCTCTACTTGGATATTCTTTCCTTCCATGGAGGTAGTGTGGACTTTTATCAGGCCATAGGGTTTCTGCGTGGGCCATCCTAGAGCCTCTGATCATTAATATACATTTCACACTTATGTAAACTCAAATTTAGGAGGTAACATGTTTTATCAATCCTCCAGGAAACCTTTCCCTTTCTATTTGTATCCTTTATAAATTATTTAAGTTTGACAATGAGCATTTGCTATTTTTATAACTAAAAAGTAAAAGTGATTCCATCATGAAAAATGAAATTTAATAGAGGCTTTAGTACCATTTCATGTTTGTTAAATTAACCTGTATATATCCACAAACACACACACACACACACACACACACACACACACAAACACACACACAGTGCAAAATAGTGTTGAAAAACTCATACTAGTTTAGGGGCACCTGGGTGGCTCAACTGGTTAAGCATCCAAGTTCGGCTCAGGTCATGATCTCACAGCTTGTGAGTTTGAGCCCCACAGCTCAGAGCCTGGAGCCTGCTTTGGATTCTGTGTCTCCCTCTCTCTCTGCCCCTTCCCTGCTTGTGCTCTGTCCCTCTCCTTCAAAAATAAACATTAAAAATTTTTTTTAAAAAAAGAGAGACAAAAACTCATACTAGTTTAGAAAGCAAGAGCCATAAAAATGTTCATACTGTATGACCCAGAATCTCTACTGCTAAAGAACAACCTAAGAAAATAATTCAAAAGAAAGGAAATATAAAAGTCTATATATAGTTTGTCTACACACAGAAAAATTGAGGAAAGACAATTTTAAAGTCAATGTAAGGGGAATAGTTAAGAAAATAATGATACATCAACTGGATGAAATATTGCAACACAGAAAATGATTGTTATAAAAAATCATGTTAACAATACAGCATGTTTACAGTATAATGATAAAGGGAATGCAAAATTATATACATACTGATTACAGCTGTGTATAAAATGAACTACATGTAGATGACTAGAAGAAAAAAAGTAGTGAAAACAGCTGTTGTTCTAGTGTGGTGTGATGGGTGAATGTTAAAATTTTATCAATTATCTCTTCAAATTTTCCCATTTTTATTTATTGAAAAGTTTCAGATTGTCACCTAATTCAGATTATTGTTGTTCTGGGGCTTTTGCAGCAAAAAGAAGGAAGGATTCTGGAATTTGAGCCCCTTTCCTCTTTCTTTCTTTGGCCAAAGAATTACCCCTTAGGAAAGAAGGAAACTCTACTTCCCTAGGAAGTTATAAAAAGGGACATTTTTATGGGACACCTTATTTGTTCAGTTGGTAGAGCATGTGACTTTTGATCTCAGTTCAAGCCCCATGTTGGGCATAGAAATTCTTTAAAAATAAAATAAAATCTTAAAAAAAAAAAAAAAAAGGAACATTCTCAGGACATATATTGGAAAGCCTCCCAGGGAAGTTTGTAGGCTTCA
The DNA here is from genome assembly GCF_023721935.1 of Panthera uncia. Taxonomy (NCBI): domain Eukaryota; kingdom Metazoa; phylum Chordata; class Mammalia; order Carnivora; family Felidae; genus Panthera; species Panthera uncia. The sequence goes on from NW_026057585.1 coordinate 27,282,161, forward strand.
TTTTTACAAATCTTTAAGAAAAATTAGAAAATTGTTATGGTTGATTCATTTATTCATATTACTAAAGACGGATCAGATCTTATCATTTTTTTTCAAATCTGATGATTTTTAATAGCCACTTTGTTGGGATAAAATTCATGCACTATAAAACTCACCCTTTTTAAGCACACAATCAGTGGTGGTTAGTATAATTACAGATTTGTACAATCATCACTATTTAAGTTTTTGTTTTAATTTCAGTTAGTTAACATACAGTGTTATATTAGTTTCAGGTATACAACGTAGTGATTCAACAATTCCATATGTCACCCAGTGCTCATCATGACAAGTGCACTCCTTAATAATGCCATCACCTGTTTAACTCATCCCCCCACCCATCTCCTCTCTGGTAACCATCAGTTCTCTGTAGTAAGAGTCTGTGTCTTGGTTTCTCACTCTCTCTCTCTCCCTCCCGCCCCATCTCCCTCTCTCCCCACTTTTTCCCCCCTTGCTCATTTGTTATGTTTCTTAAAATTCCACATATCAGTGAAATCAAAGTGTATTTGTCTTTCTCTGACTTATTTCACTTAGCATTATACTTTCTAGCTCCATCCATATCATTGAAATGGCAATATTTCATTCTTTTTTATGGCTGAATAACATTCTGATTATATATATATATATGAAAAATAAATATATTTAAAAAAGTATATATATATACATATATGTATATGTGTGTATATATATATATATATCCCCCATGCCCCATATCTTCCTTATCCATTCATCAGTCGATGACTGGATACTTAGGCTGCTTCCATACCCTGGCAATTGTAATAATGCTGCTAGAAATATAAGGGTGCATCTATTCCTTTGAAATTGTGTTTTTGTACTTTGGGGTAAATAACCAGTAGTGGGATTGCTGGATCCTAGGCTCGTTCTATTTTTACCTTTTTTAGGAAACTCCGTACTGTTTTCCAGAGTGGCTGCACCAGTTTGCATTCCCGCCAACAGTGCAAAAGTATTCCTTTTTCTCCACATCCTTGCCAACACCTGTTGTTTCTTACGTTTTTTTTAAATTTTTTAATGTTTATTTATTATTGAGAGACAGACACAGAGCATGAGCAGGGGAAGGATAGAGAGAGGGAAGACACAGAATCTGAAGCAGGCTCCAGGCTCTAGCTGTCAGCACAGAGCCCGACATGGGGCTCAAACTCACGAACTGTGAGATCATGACCTGACCCGAAGTCAGTCTCCCAACCAACTGAGCCACCCCGGGGCCCCTCGTGTTTTTTATTTTAGCCATTCTGACAGGTGTGAAGTAATACCTCGTTGAAGTTTTCATTTGCATTTCCCTGATCGTAAGTGATGATGAGCATCTTTTCATGTGTCTATTTGCCATCTGGAGGTCTTCTCTGGAGAAATGTCTATTCATGTCTTCTGCCCACTTACTAGTTGAATTATTTGGGGTTTGTTTATTTTTTGGTGGTGAGTTATATAAGTTGTTTGTTTGTTTTGTTTTTTAAGTAAGCTCCATGCCCACTGTGGGGCTTGAACTCATGACCTTGAGATCAAGAGTCATATGCGTACCTACTGAGCCAGCCAGGCTGAGTTGTAGAAGTTGTTTATATATTTTGGATAGTAACCCTTTACTGGATATGTCATTTGCAAATATCTTCTCCCATTCTGTAGGCTGCCTTTTAGTTTTGCTGATTGTTTCCTTTAGTGTGCAGAAACTTTTTATTTTGATGTAGTCCCAGTAGTTCATTTTTTGCTTTTGTTTCCCTTGCCTCGGGAGACATATCTAGAAAAAAGTTGCTATGGCCAATGTCAGGAAGTTACTGCCTGTGCTCTCTTCTAGGATTTTTATAGTTTCAGATCTCATATTTAGGTCTTTCATCAATTTTGAATTTATTTTTGTGTATGGTGTAAGAAAGTGGTCCAGTTTCATTCTTCTGCATGTTGCTGTCTAGTTTTCCCAGCACCATTTGTTTAAGAGACTGTCTTTTCCCCATTGGATATTATTTCCTGCTTTGTTGAAGGTTAATTGACCATATAGTTTTGGGTTCATTTTCTGGGTTTTATATTCTGTTCTATTGATCTTTGTGTCTGTTTTTGTGCCAGTACCGTACTGTTTTCATCACTACAGCTTTGTAATATAACTTGAAGTCCAGGATTGTGATGCTTCTAGTTTTGCTTTTCTTTTTCAAGACTGCTTTGGCTATTCAGGGCCTCTTATGGTTCCATACAAATTTTAGGATTATTTGTTCTAGTTCTGTGAAAAATGCTGTTACATTAAATGTGTAGATTGTTTTGGGTAGTATATTTAAAAAATATTTGTTCTTACAATCCATGAGCATGGAATGTCTTTCCATTTCTTTCTGTTGTCTTTAATTTCTTTCATCATTGCTTTATAATTTTTGGAGTATAGGTCTTTTACCTTTTTGGTTAAGTTTGTTCCTAGGCATCTTACAGGTTTTGGTGCAATTGTAAATGGGATTGCTTTTTGTTGTTGTTATTTTTTTTTTAATGTTTATTTATTTTGAGAAAGAGAGAGAGAGACAAAGTGCAAGTTGGGGAGGGGCAGAGAGAGAGGGAGACACAGAATCTGAAGCAGGCCTCAGGCTCTGAGCTGTCAGCACAGCGCTTCACACGGGTCCCAAACTCTCGAACCATAAGATTATGACCTAAGCTGAAGTTGGCCGTTCAAACGAGTCACCCACGTGCCCTGGGATTGCTTTCTTAATTTCTCTTTCTGCTGCTTCATTATTGGTGCATAGAAATACAACAGATTTCTGTACATTGCTTTTGTATCCTGTGACTTTACTAAATTTATCAGTTCCAGCAGTTTTGGTGGAATCCTTTCAGGTTTTCTATGTGTAGTATCATGTCATCTGCAAATAGTGAAAGTTTTGCTTCTTCCTTACCAATTTGGATGCCTTTTATTTCTTTATGTTACCTAATTGCTATAGCCAGGACTTCCAGTACTATGTTGAATAAAAGCAACTGTCACTATTATCTATTTTTAAACTATTTTTTAGGAGTACCTATTAGCAGCCACACCCCATTCCTCCCTCCTGCCAGCCCCTGGGAACCACTAATTTTTCTTTTTTATTTTTCTTTTTCTTTATTTTTAACGTTTATTTATTATTGAAAGATAGAGCAAGTCAAAGCGTGAGCAGGGCAGGGGCAGAGGGAGAGGGAGACACAGAATCCGAAGCAGTTTCCAGGCTCTGAGCTGTCAGCACAGAGCCCGACGTGGGGCTCAAACTCACGGAGTGTGAGATCATGACCTGAGCTGAAGTCGGACGCTCAACCAACTGAGCCACCCAGGCACCCCTAATTTTTCTTTTTTAAAACAAATTATTTATTTATTTATTTTGAGAGAGAGAGAGAGAGAGAGAGAGAGCGCGCATACGGGCAGGAACAGGGGAGGGGCAGAGAAGGAGAGAGGGAGAGAATCCTAAGCATACACCGTGCTGTCAACACAGATTTTTTTTTTTTTTAATATATGAAATTTACTGTCAAATTGGTTTCCATACAACACCCAGTTGTCAGCACAGATTATTTATTTAGCTTTGCCCATAACTGTTTCCCCCTAAATTTAATATGAATAATCTGGAGAGTTTTTATAATCTGGGAGTATTCCCAGGCTTTTTCACTAAGGATTCTGATTGATTAGGTGTGGGGGTAGATCTTGGTAACCAGCATTTTAAAAATAACATCAGAGGCACCTGGGTGGCTCAGGTCAGTTGAGTGTCTGACTTCGGCTCAGGTCATGATCTCACTGTTTGTGAGTTCAAGCCCCACATTGGATTCACTGCTGTCGGCACAGTGTCCACTTCAGATCCTGTGTCCCCCTCTCTCTCTGCCCCTCCCCTACTCAGGATCTCTCTCAAAAATAAATAAACATTTAAAAAACTAAAAAAATTATATCACCTGATTCTGATTCAAGAGATCACGTTGAGAAATATTGAATTATAATTTTATGGTGTATAAATAGGAGCATTTTTAATTCTTTTGTGGCATAGAGAATTTGTGGTTAGGTGAGAATTTTAAGAGCAAATTACTGATAAAATTTTTGAAATACCCACGTGTAGAAAAAAGAGCATTTGACCAGACTGAGTTATGTACTTGCTCTAAATCAACAAGAACTTTGAAAAGAAAGGAGTCTGCCCTTGATTCTTATTCATATTGAAGGAGTCTTGCTGGCCACTTTTTAAAAAATATTTATTTATTTTGAGAAGGAGGGAGGGGCAAAGAGAGAGGGAGAGAGAATCTGCACTGAAAGCACAGAGTCCAGCACAGGACTTCATCCCACAAACCTTGAGATGGGGCATCAATTCCACAAACTGCAACGTCATGACCTGAGCCAAAATCAAGAGTCAGATGCTTTTTTTAAAAAAAATTTTAATGTTTATTTATTTTTGAGAGAGAGAGAGAGAAAGAGAGAGACAGAGTATGAGCAGGGGAAAGGCAGAGAGAGAGAGAGAGAGAGAGAGAGAATCCAAAGCAGGCTGCAGGCTCTGAGCTGTCAGCACAGAGCCCAACGCGGGGCCCAAACTCACAAGCCATGAAATCATGACCTGAGCCTAAGTTGACCACTTAATCGACTGAGCTACCCAGGTGCCCCAAGAGTCAGATGCTTAACTGACTGAGTCACTGAAGAGCCCCTGCCTGACCCCTTGTAATTTATTTGTGCAAAGAAGGCAAAGACTTCTGTTTAAGTTACAAAGACTGCACAAAGAAAATGCTCTTCCAGGGTGAGGAATGCTGAAAGTAATGTACTCATTAATTCTTTAGTTGTTGTTTTTTTTTAATATTTATTTAAGTAATCTCTACACACAGCATGGGGCTTGAACTCACAACCCCTAAATCAAGAGTTGCGTGCCCTTAGCCAGCCAGATGCCCTTAAATCCTTAGTTTTTGTAAATGAAGGTTTTTACCCTTAATCCTAGTTACAGGCATACCTCAGAGATATTGTGGGTTTGGTTCAATGCCTGTGCAATAAAGTGAATGTCACAATAACGTGAATCAAATGAAGTTTTGGTTTCCCAGTGCATATAAAAGTTATGTTTACAAACATAATACAAAAACAAGGAGGGGAACAAAAACATAAGAGACTCTTAAATATGGAGAACAAACAGAGGGTTCCTGGAGGGGTTGTGGGAGTGGGGAGGGGCTAAATGGGTTAGGAGCATTAAGGAATCTACTCCTGAAATCATTGTTGCACTGTTATGCTAACTAACTTGGATGTAAATTAAAAAATAAATAAAAATTAAAAAAAATAAAAAATAAAATAAGTAGACAACAACAACAAAAAAGTTATGTTTACCCTATACCATACTCTATTAACTGTGCAGTAGCAGTATGTGTAAACAAAAAACAATTAACATACCTTAATTAAAAAATACTCCAAGGGCACCTGGGAGGTTCAGTCAGTTAAGCGTCTGACTCTTGATTTTGGCTCACATCATGATCCCAGGGTTGTGGGATTGAGACTTGTGTTGAGCTCCGCACTGAGCATGGAGGCTGCTTAAGATTCTCTTCCTACATGTACCTCTGCCCCTCCCCCGTTTGTGCACGTGCTCTCTATCTCAAAAATATAAATGAAGAAATGAATGAATGGATGAGTGAATGAATGAATGAATGAATAAATAATAAAAATAAATACATCATTGCTAAAAAATACTAACCATCACCTGAGCTTTTGGCAATTCATAATCTTATCAGGGTGGTCGTTGCTGAAGGTTGGGATGGCTGTGGCAATTTCTTAAAATAACACAGCAATGAAGTTTATTACACCAACGGATTTTTCCTTTCACAATTTCTCTGTAGCATGTGATGCTGTTTGCTAGCATTTTACCCACAGTAGAACTTCTTTCACAATTGAAGTCAGTCGTCTCAAATCTTGCCACTGCTTTATCAACTAAGTTGATGTAATATTTAAATCCTCTGTTGTCATTTCAACAGTCTTTACATCATCTTCACCAGGAGTAGATTCCATCTCAAGAAATCACTTTCTTTGCTCATCCATAAGAAGCAACTCTTTTTTCATGAACATGAGATTGCAGTCATTCAGTCACATCTTTGGGCTCCACTTCTAATTCTAGTTCTTTACTATTTCTGTAATATCTGCAATTCCAGAAACCTTGTGCTGTTTATCTGTCAATACCTTACTCTCTTTGGCCTGTCTTTTTCTACCGACTTCCTGTCAACATATGTGCTGGTGGGGCGCCTGAGTGGCTCAGTCGGTTAAGCATCTGACTTCAGCTCAGGTCACAATCTCACGGTCCGTGGGTTCGAGCCCCACGTCGGGCTCTGGGCTGATGGCCCAGAGCCTGGAGCCTGCTTCCGATTCTGTGTCTCCCTCTCTCTCTGCTCCTCCCCCGTTCATGCTCTGTCTCTCTCTGTCTCAAAAATAAATAAATGTTAAAAAAAAATTAAAAAAAAAATTAAATATGTGCTGGTTTCTCTTAGGTTTAAAAAATCTCTGCCTCAAGCCCAGCTAATGCCCTATGTCTTGTCTCCTCTGGATAGTCACCTTCTCTTAAGAGCTATCTACCGGGTTGTTTTTATTTTCACACCTCCTGCCCTTCATCTCACTCCATTCTGGCCCCTCTCCCATAAACTTGCTCTTGTCAAGGTAAACACTGACTTTTGTGTCACTGAGTCCAATGAATACTTTACAATGCCCAGCTTTGTCACCTCTCAGCCACATTTGCCACCTTTGACTACTCTCTGCGTCTTGAAATCCTCTTTCCATCATTTGCACATTACAACATTCTTCTGGTTTTCTTCCAACCAGTCTGCTCCTGCATGTTCTCTGTTATAGCTCGTCCTTTTTCACCCAGAGATTAACTAGTGAAGATTCTCAGGGCTCAGTCCTAAACCCTTTTCTCACTCTGAGTTTTTTCTCTAAGTGATAGCAGCTTGCCATGGTTTTTATTACTTTTTCCCTGTGTCTCTCCTGAGTCTTCCCTGTGACTCCAAACCCCTGCCTCTAGCTCTGACATGTGTTTTCTCAGCCATAGATCTCTATATCCTCCTAAATATCACTTGCATGACTCATAGGCATTTTAGTCTCAACATGTGCAAAACCGAACTCCTTAGTTTATCCTTCCCCTAATATTTTTGTCCTCCATTGTTTCTAGTTTTAGGAAATGACACCGCAATCTATCTAGGTGCTTAAGCCACAAACCTGGGAGTTCTTGATTGCTGCCTCACCATCACTCCCATTTTCATTTAACCATGAAATCCTGTTAATTCTACCTCCTGTCTTTCAGACTCTTTTTCCTGCCATTTCTCACAGCCACAACTCCAGTGTAGTTGCCTTCTGATTTCTTTCTTGACTCTGTAAGAGATAGACATTTTTCAGTATTTTAGTACTTGATGTATTTATCTTTAAAATTTTCTTATTCAAGTGTGATTTACATATGACAAAATCCTCAGATATTAAGTTGTACACTTTGATCATCTTTGACAAGTGCATTTACCTAATGTAACTTCATCCCTGTTAAAATATAGAACATTTCCATCTCCCTAGAAATTTCTCTAGTGACTCTTCCCAATCAGTCACCCATCAAAGCAGCTACTGATCTAAGTTTTAAAAATATTTTTAAGTGTATTTAAAAATTTTTTTAAATTTTTTTGTTAAAAATTTTTTTAATGTTTATTTATTTTGATAGAGACAGAACATGAATGGGGGAGGGGCAGAGAGAGAGGGAGACACAGAATCCACAGTAGACTCCACGCTCTGAGCTGTCAGCACAGAGCCTAACACAGGGCTTGAACTCATGAACCATGAGATCATGACCTGAGCCGAAGTGGGATGCTTAACCGACTGAGCCACCCATGTGCCCCAAATGTATTTTTTTAAGTTTATTTATTTATATTGAGAGAGAGAGCCAGTGAGCACAAGTAGGGGAGGGGCAGAGAGAAGGAGAGACAGAATCACAATCCCAAGCAGGCCCCACACTCTGCAGAGACCAATGCAGGGCTTGAACTCACAAACCGTGAGATCATGACCTGAGCCAAGATCAAGAGTCAATGCTTAACTGACTGAGCCACCCAGACACCCCTAAGTGTATCTTTTTTTTAAAGAAAGATATCCCTGAATAAACACAAAAAGATGCTCTAAACCTTAAAAATAATTTATTGGTAGTCTTGACATGGAGCTGTTTTAAAATACAGAACCTGTGGCTTGTGGTGATTAACTTTATCCTGTTTTGTAAGCTATAAAAGTTTTACTGTTAGGTTCAGTATAAATGGGTAGGAAAATAATGGCCGATTTACTATGTAAACTACCCCTTCAGAATGATTAGAAATATTTTAGACTAACCTTTTAACTTATAATTTCAACACTATTCTAATTATGCACACACACATGTGTATGTGTAAATACACTAACATACATGCACATACACACACACACACACACACACACACACTTTACACTTTGGAAATACTTAGAGCTGAGGAGATGGGGAAAGTGAGTCCAGAAAAAAAATTTAAATTATATCAGTATCAATTAGGAATCTTTTATGCATATGTGTATATAAAGCAATACAAATAATGGTTATTTTTATTTATCTTACAAAGAACTCTACATTTTTACTGAGATAAGATGTCCAGAGAACTCCAAATCTCCCCAAAATGTAAAAAACTTTTAGCATTTATGGACTCTGCAACATCTTTTTATTTCTCTTATTTTATTTTCCCAATTAATTTGTTTAAATCATACCTTTAAACTCCTAGCTAACTAAAAATAGAGATTAGAAAATTTAAATTACTTTGTCATACTTGCATAACGAACATTTAAAGAAGCTAGCAGAGCTGGGGAAACTGACCTCTTTTGTTTAGTCGCATCATAGGTACAGTGGAGGCAGCCAAATTGTGAGCTTGCTTATAATGTACTGGATGCATTTCTAATTCAAAGGCACCATCTTTAAAAGAAGTAACTTAAGCTCCTCTATACAGACAACTCAGCCCTTTTCCTTTCATAGCTAGGCTGGTTTGGGGCCATTAGATTCTGGATGGAGACCAATGGCATAGTGAGAAGAGCAAGAGCGCTAGATCTGACACTTACTTGGGAAAAATGAACACTACCAGGTCCTAGAGATGGTGTCTTTTTTCACTGATCCCCACAATTATCATTTTGCATTTCTATTGGGAATTTTTTGGAGCATATATCCCTGATATATGTGTCATTATATTAATATTACTTCTATTAGTATACTTCCATGAAGAGGAATTTTTAAGCATATTTTTTTGTCCATGAGTTTAATTTTCACAACATTTGCATTTTAAATTTTTTTTTTCAATGTTTTTTTATTTATTTTTGGGACAGAGAGAGACAAAGCATGAACGGGGGAGGGGCAGAGAGAGAGGGAGACACAGAAACGGAAACAGGCTCCAGGCTCCGAGCCATCAGCCCAGAGCCCGACGCGGGGCTCGAACTCACGGACCGCGAGATCGTGACCTGGCTGAAGTCGGACGCTTAACCGACTGCGCCACCCAGGCGCCCCAACATTTGCATTTTATAGATGAAGGCACTAAGCTCAGGGAAGTTTAGTAACTTGCCCAAGGTCACATAAGTTACTGAGTGGTATTTGACAAATCCCAAACCATTTGGGGCCTCAGTTATAAAATTATAGATTCCAGCTATGTGATCTGCAAGGCCTCTTCTAGCTCTGAATAACCTGTGCTTTTGTGCTGATGCTAACACTCACCCATCTGAGACATAATCTCTGTTTAATATTTCTAAGTAGATAAGGCCTTATTATGGTCCATATATTAATAACCAGGAACTTTAGGAGTTAGTGGGATGTAGAAGAGAAACTGAGTATCTAAAATAGTGTCAGGTTAGTTTGGTCTTTGGTATAATTTTTAAAATCCACTGGCATTTTTGTGTTCAGAATATATGTTGCATATTTAAGAGATTGGTAGCAACAATCACTACAAACTGTTACAAATTGATAAGATATCTATTATTATCTTAAGTACCACAGGTAATCACTATATATTCATGAGGATTTTTTGGTAATTACTTTTCAACATTTCTCCCTCCGGCAAAGTAAAGCCTATTATTTCTCTAAGTACTTGTGTTAACTGCCAGTTTGGTAGGTGTCTCACTTAACACAATGCCAGCAAAAACATTCTCATATAGAAACTGTTTCAGTGCATTTTCTTTTTAAGTCAGCTCCTTTTCTTGTACACAAAAATTGCTATGATCAAAATCACTGTCATTTGCCTTTGAAGCATTTTCTATAGGTTTCACTTCGTTTCTTTTTTAGCTTTCTCTGGAATTGAAGAGAGAAATGGGAAGACAATTTTAGATTAACACCTGTCTGAGAAATTCCAAAATTAGAGATGGCCATCTGGTTTGCATGATTTGTAATATTTTATAAATAGAATCTTACCATTCCAAACAGGCTTTTAGCTTACTCTAAAATAATACTTAATTTAAAAACGCTTCAACTGTCAACATTTTACTATCAAACTGGAAAGAGGATTGTTAGATGTTGGTTATATTCACACCAAGAAGGAATGCTTCTGTAACCCTTTGTCCTCTGATACAGACAGTGGAAGGTCATATTCCTCATTCGTTGGACTCATAACCTGAAGGCCCATCTTAGATTCCTCTGTGCTTCTAATTATTCTTTAGAATAATTTACTTAGGTCAGGCCTAAAGCATTCAACCACAGTAGCTACCACAGTAGCTCTTAAGATATCTGAATTTGACTGAGGTCATCCCTAACTTGGGGTACTTTAAAATTAGACTAGCTTTTGCTACAACTAATGCTAAAGATTCAGAGAGCATGTAAAAAAGTTATCAAGGAAGTTGTCAAAGAAATGAAACTAAAACTGTGATTTGCCTGTAAAATTATATGTGGGGGAAGGTAAAATAAGTGCATTTGAAAAAACCAGTGAATGTTAATTGTTGTAAGCCTTTTGGAAAGCATTGTAGCAATATGTACCATGAACCTTTTAAATTTTTCTTTTTTTTTCAACGTTTTTTATTTATTTTTGGGACAGAGAGAGACAGAGCATGAACAGGGGAGGGGCAGAGAGAGAGGGAGACACAGAATCGGAAACAGGCTACAGGCTCCAGGCTCCGAGCCATCAGCCCAGAGCCTGACGCGGGGCTCGAACTCACGGACCGCGAGATCGTGACCTGGCTGAAGTCGGACGCTTAACCGACTGCCCACCCAGGCGCCCCCCATGAACCTTTTAAAACTACATCCCCTTTGACCTAGAAATTCTACTAACTGAAATCTCCCCTGAAGAAATAATCAAATACTCTGGCAAGTATTTGTGTATTTAATACAATAGGCAATAGAGTAAAGCGAGTACAGACTCTGAAGCCAGGTTGCCTCAAATCAAATTCTGGTTGTCCTACTTACTACTAGTATAGCCTTGCTTTAACCTCTGTATTTTCCTGAGTTTCTCCATCTGTAAAAAGAATAGTCCCCAACTCGTAGAGATCTTGTAAGGAGAGAATAATAATCCCCTCCAGTATTGGTTAGCAACCACAACAGTGCTGCATAACAAATTGCCCCCAAACTCAGTGACATCTAATGAGTCATACATCTGCAGGTCAGCTGGTGTTCACCTTTTCTGGGCTGCCCTTCCCTCCAGCTGTGAGATTGGTTCAGCTGGGTTGCAGCATGACTTACTCTCCTAGGATCAGTGGACTACCAGGGACCTATTCTTCTCCTGGTAGTGTCTGAAATATAAGAAAGCAAGTCCAATTATGTGCTTTTCTTTGCATTGCATCTACTAACAAACATGGGCCAAAGTAAGTCACGTGGCCAAGCCCAACATCAGTAAGGCAGGGGAAGTGGGGCAGGGGGAGGGAATGAATATTTGCAATTCAAGGGTTGACATACTATTTCTCTAAAGAGCCAAATAGCAAATATTTCTGGCTTTTCTGGTCATACAGACTCTGTTACAACCACTCAACTGTGCTGTTCTAGCCTGAAAGCAGCCTTAGACAGTAAATCAATGAATGGGGTGGCTGTGTTCCATAAAACTATATTTACAGAAACAGGTGGCAGAGTGGATTTGGCTCATGGGCCATAGTTTTCTGATCCCTAACCAATTTGTCACATCAGATCATAGAGTTTTTATAAAGATTAAGGAAATTAGTATATAGAAGGTGCTTATAACAGTTCTTGGTAGAGTATCACTAATGAATATTGGCTCTCATTAATAGTGTTGTTATTATTATAATAGCACAATATTGAAAATAATAAAAATATCCAACAATAGATACAGGGTTAAATAAATTAGGGCACATCCATACTATAAAATTCTATATATTCATTTACATATCATATTTTTTAAATATCAAAACTATTTAATGGCCTAGGGGCATATTTGTAGTATGTTAAGTGAGAAAAAAAGAGACAAATGATATTTAACATATGACCCCAATTTTATTTTTCTTAAGAGATGTGTATTTTTTATACATACATGGAAAAAAATTAGGAAATATATCCTAATATATCCTATATATCCAATATACCATATTGGATCATTTACTTAGTTTTTCTTTTTGTGTTACTGTTTTTATCAAGATATAATTGATCTATAAAATGGTATTAGTTTTAAATGTACAACACAATGATTTGATATATGTATATATTGCAAAATTATCACCACATATGTTTACTTAACATCTACCACCACACACAGTTACAATTTTTTTCTTGTGATAAGAACTTTTAATTAATTAATTTTTAAATTTTATTTTAAATTCCAGTATAGTTAACATACAGTGCTATGTTAGTTTCAGGTGTACAATATAGTTATTCAACAATTCCATATATCACCCAGTGCTCGTTACAACAAAGCATTCTTTAATCCCCATCTTGTGATGAGAACTTTTATGATCTATTCTCAGCAACTTTCAGATATACAATACAGTGTTATTAACTACATTCACCAGGCTGTACATTACATGCCCCATCACTTATAACTGAAATTACATACTTCTTTATTGTCCATTTTTTCCCCTCTACTGGGCATGTACTGTTTTCTGGTATTAAAGTACTTTGATGACAAAAAAATATAATCTGGGTCCATTAAGGACTCTTCTTACTCTAATGTAGTTACTATTTTATTTTATTTTAATGTTTAATTTTATTTTTGAGAAAGCGCAAGTGGCAGAGGGACAGAGGATCTGAAGCAGGCTCTGCCCTGACAGGCTGACAGCAGCAAGCCCCATGTGGGGCTCAAACTCACGAACCATGACATCATGACCTAAGTTGAAGTCAGACATTCAGACGAGTGAGCCACCCAGATGCTTCTGATGTAGTTACTATTTTATATGTCAGTTACATTTTAATTGCCTAGCGAATTAGGAGTTTACCCTCAGAGATGTCTGATTAGAATGGATTGTGTTGGGTGCCTGGGTGGCTCAGTCAGTTGAGCATCCGACTTCAGCTCAGGTCATGGTCTTGTGGTTTGTGGGTTTGAGCCCTGAGCCAGGCTTTGTGCTGACACTGTGGGGCTGCTTCAGATTCTCCGTCACCCTCTCTCTCTCTCTCTGTCCCTCCCCCACTCGTTCTCTCTCTCAAAAATAAAAAAAAAAAAATTACAAAAAAAAAAGAATGGACTATGTGGACACTTGCCAACCTCTTGTATTTTTAACTTAAAGAAAAGTTATTCTGCTCTAGGGCTCCTAGAAAACAGTGGCAGGGTACCAACCAATGGGAAGAGAATCCTGACATAGTCTCTCAGGTCATAGGAACAGTAGCTCCTTTCAGACCACATTCCCTGAGCAGCCACAGCCCTTTCAGTGATAAAAGGCAGAATATTGTTGTACAGAGGTGAACAACAACATCCCTTCTCTGGCCACCCCAGTGTTTGAACATACACAAATTCTTTTTTCATGTATCAAAGGGAGATTAGGTTTCAATATTTAATTGCCACTTTGCCTAGAAGTCCCATAAATAAATACAGGGAAAGGAAGCTAGAGAACTCAGTAGCCTCTTCATCAATATCACAGAATATTAATTAAGATTAATTTATTTTTAAGAACCCTTTACAACAATCAAGTTTCATCTAAATTAAATCAATTAGCCTCTGGATTCTCCAAGATTTAAACTAGGTTGAAAATTGGGTTGTACAACCTTAGGAAGAACTATCCCAAATAAAATTTGCCCTAGAATGTGCTTTAGAATCTGAACTTTAAAGGGACCGTGCTTTTTTTAATCTTCAAGTTTCAGTAAAACCTAGCTAACCTTTATTTTAAGTGAATTGTTAGTGAATTTAAGTGCCAAGTAGGATTCCCATGTAAGATTTGCTTGTGGCTACTGTATGCTTCAGTAAGATCAAGACCAATATGGTGCCTTAGGCCTACTAAAAGAGGAAAATGGACACCTGATTTTCCCATTCTAGATGTCAGAATCTTAACTGAAATAATAAGGTAATAGGAATCCTATATTAAAACTTAACCTATAACCATATCTCAAGTGGTTCTTTAACAGGGGACTTTGTATATATAAGACAAAGTTTTATTGATAGTTTTTGAGCTTATGATATAGAATAAGAACTGTATTTATTCAGTCAACTTAAACGTAAATATATACAACTACATATACTATTAATAGATTTTAACTCCAATTTCCAATTCTTCCCCACTAAGGAAGAAAGAAGAACCCGTAATCAGAATGGCCAAAAGAATTGTCTCTCTTCTGGCTGGCACCTCCACATTGCTTTTCTTCTTACCCCTAGACCTTTCTTTGCTGATTCTATCCTGCAGAGGTTTCTAGTCTCCAATGATGACCCTGCAGTGAACCATGCCTTCTGGTAATCATGCCCTTATGGAGTAGTCCCCTACATTCAATTTGTTCTGGCCCTGTGTTACCGTAAGAGTGGGGCAGAAATGATTAGCTTCCTTCTTGATCTCTGAGAACATTTGCTCTGGGATAAGTCAGCTATCCTGTAAGAAGCCTGAATAACATGAGCACCATGCCCTGAAGAAGTCCAGCTAGCCACATGAAGCTGTTCCAGCCATTGCAACTAAGGAGTTGGATAGGTCTAACCCTGTGAGTCCTCTGTCACGTGCCTTCAGCCCTAATCACAAATGCATGAAAAACTTCAGGGGCACTGCCCAGCTGATTCAATCAACCCTCAGAACCATGAGAGATGTAAATTACTGTTGTAAGCCATTAAGTTTTGGGATAGTTATACAGCAATAGAAAATTGGAACACTTAGCTTTCTTAACCCCTGTCTTTCTGCACTGGTATGTTGAAGAACCCCATGACTGAGTTCTTTTGCTGTTGCAAATGCTAATATTTCTCTTATGTAGAGTGCTAATGGAGGCTACACTCCCTTCCCATATGCTTTGTAAAATGCTGACTGCCTACTTGTTCATAAAAAGCAGTCAGGAGACTTCTAAATCCTAGAGATATATTTTTGCAGACTAAAAAAGTAATATATTCATTATAGAAAATCTGCCTAATAGAGAAAAAAATAAAAATCACTCATGATTTCACCATTCTTGACATTCTGAGATAACTACCCTTGACATTCTAGTTTATTTGCTTGCAGTTTCTACAGTCTATTCTCTCTTTTTTCTTTTAATTTTTAATGTTTATTTTTGAGAGAGAGAGCATGCATGCGCGTGCGAAAGCATAAGCGGGGGAGGGGCAGAGAGAGAGAGGGAGACACAGAATCCGAAGCAGGCTCCAGGCTTTGAGCCGTCAGCACAGAGCCTGATGTGGGGCTCGAACTCATGAACTGTGAGATAATGACCTGAGCCAAAGTCAGATGCTTAACTGACTGAGCCACGCAGGCATGCCTCTCTTTTTTTTTAAAGGCAGAATTGGGAGCATACATGTTGTTTTGAAAACTGATTTTTTTTTTCACTTACTGTATCACGAGCATTTTCCCATACTTTGACACTTCTTTGAAATAGTAACATACCATCGAAACTAGCCACAGACTTAAGGATCGCTCCATGTGATTAATTCACCAGGAGTTCTGCATTTTTGATGCTGTCAGTCACTAAGCGTAAAAAATATGAACCAGCATTCAGAGAAAATGTGAAAATTATCTGTTCATTTTTGGAATTTTATTTTTACAAGAAAATCAAAACAGAGAAGATGCTCATGTAAATAAAACTTTTAGAATTGAGATCAGAGAACAGCTAGGATTCTTCCTATAGATATGAAAATTCACCTCTTAGAAAGATGAATGCTAAAAAATTCTGACCACTAGACTAATACTGCTGTTTGACAAGGAATTGTCTAAAGTTTTGTCATAAAAAAGCATTTTCACGCTCAAGACAAGCTGGGAAGCATGGACATTTTTAGAACCTTTCTTTTCACTATTTTTAACTTCTAAAAACTAAAGGTTTTCCTTGTTTGGAATGACATAAAACATTTTTTAAATGTTTGAGAATCATAGCTGTTTTTGACGTTTGTGAGAGCACTAGGATAGTTTGCATTTGGTACATTTAGACCTTCTTAGTGGTTTTCCAATAGTCCTGCAGCTAGTAGTGAGATATAATAAAGGTGTAGGAGCCATTCCAAATAAAGTTAATTGCATATGTTGTGGTATATAGTAAATATTTACCCTATTAAATTGTTTCTTCATATTTCTGTTTTTTTGTAGCTAGCATATTTTTCAAAAGTGTTATTACTGTGAATAGAATATATTTAAAGAAAGGATAAAAGTATGTCTGGGATATTTATCCATAATTTTTACCTCTAGTTTTTCAGGCACATTAGTTCTAAAAAGTTAGTTAGCTATAGTCAGCTACAAAGTTACCAATATAACAAGAAGGAAGAAGATAGTTGTGAAGATTATTTTAGGGTAGCTGGTAATTGAAAAACTTGAATAAAAAGACAAACACACGTCTCTCAGCTTTTTCTTTGAAATGGTGAATGATAAATGATTGTTATTTGAGTTTGTGCAAATCATAACCTTATCTATTTGTTATGTTTTCTGAGTGTTCAGGTCCACTAAATTTGTTAACTAAATTTTTGTGGGTAAAAATAAATATATGATATTTTTCCCTGCTTCTCAAAATTAAGAACATCTGTGCAGGGAGTGTTCAGGGGTAAAGCTTTATATGTTTATAAAAGATGTTAAGTAGGAAAAAAATAAGTATTGGAAGTAGTCCTAAATTTTGATGTGTTTCCCCCTTCATGCCTGTTTTTAAAACTTGATGTAAAATTACTTAAACAAGATCGAAGGGCCACCTGCGTGGCTCAGTGGGTTAAGCATCCAACTCTTGATTTCCACTCAGGTCATGATTTCACAGTAATGGATGGAGCCCCATGTCAGGCTCTGCGCTGACAGCACAAGAGCCTGCTTGGGATTCTGTCCCTACCTCTCTCTCTCTCCACTCCTCCACTGCTCATGCTTTCTCTCTCAAAATAAATAAACTTATAAAAAAAATTTAAAAGACGGCTTTGAAATTATAAAAAAAACTCAAAGGTTTTCAGATTTCTTTTGAAATAAAAAGATATCACAATGAGATAAAACAATATAGAAAAGAAGAAAAAGCATCACTATTCTTTAGAGGGGAATTGGTAGGGAAAGTTTGTTTCATTATTTATAGATTTGCCATCTCCAGTGATTTTTGTCTCCTATACTACTAATCATTTATTCTAGTCATAAAGAACTCCTTCTGTTATTTGCACACAGATGTTATATTTTTCTAACTACTGGTAGTAGTAGTTGATGTCTTAAAGACTATAAGCTATATTCTTTATATTAAAGAATATAAAATGGCAGTGTAATACAAATTTGATTCTTTCCATTTTTGTTTTCATTTTGTAATATAATCATAATGCGAGGTTTCTCAACCTTAGCACTATTGACATTTGGGGTCAGTTAATTCTTTGTTGTGGGAGGCTCTTCTGTGCACTGTAGGATGTTTAGCATCATCTCTGGCCTTTACCCATATGGTTCTAGTAATAATACTCCCCAGTCATGAAACAAACAATGCCACCAAACATTGCCAGGTGTCCCCTAGGGGGCAAAAGTGACTCCATTTGAGAACCACTGCCATAGTGTATTTACTAAAATTCTTATCATGCTTTCCAGGAGCATAATTTAGAATAAAGCAGTGTACCATTAGTAGCTAGGCACAAAATCAGAACAGAAAAGCTACTAGGCAGTATTTTGGATACCATAAATAAAAAGATCAGAAACAATAAGTACATTTCTTAATCAAAGACTGTATTGTCTGGGTAATTGGTACAGAACAGACTACTGGAAACATTTTAGTGATTACCAAACAGGGAAATAAAATTATTTAATAGCTAGAGAAGTCATTTATGGCTGTTTCTCTTCAATCATTATTTTACGATGTGAAGCAGCAGGATCTGCAGATATTAAAGGACACATGAAGGTCCTTGTAACTATTTTGTGTTACCCCACATCACAGTGATTTTCCATGGTGTTCTAGAATACAAATCTCTCACTCCTTTTGTCATTATGTCTACAACAGGTGATGCCCAGTGCCCTGCTGGGAACATCATTAATCTAACTTCCTCTCCAAAATCTTTGGCATTTGGTATCATGACAAGCACTCAGCAGGCAAGGCAGTTCACAGGGTGTTTTTCAGTTTAAACATATGCCAGAGAAAAAAATTTTTAATGTAGCTATTTGAGAGATATAGAAAAGCAAAATGATTTCACATTTTATTAAATTGAATATGCAGGAGGGAAAATATACACAAGCCTTAGTTGCCTACATATATTAAGTTTAATGTGCATTTGAAAGCATCTTACCTCAGCTTTACTGAATATTTGTACAAAACCTGAATAGAAATTATTAATAAGGGCAGTTAACATCACTAGACTCCTTAAGATGGTGTCAAGAAGAAGGTAAGACAGGACCAAAGCCTGAATGCTGGGAGAAGACCCTACTCACTAGTTCTGTGTTCTTTTCATTTGCTCTGTGACTTATACCTGCTGTAGGGCAAGGCAGGAAGAGAAAGAAGGGAATAGTATATCTTAATCTTATTTTAAAACCCTGCTTCAGGGCAGGGCACCTGGGTGGCTCAGTCGGTTGAGTGTCTGACTCTTGATTTCAGCTCAGGTCATGATCCCAGGATCATGGGATAGAGCCCTGCGTTGAGCTCAGCTCTGAGCGTGAAGCCTGCTTGGGATTCATTCATTCATTCATTCATTCTCTCTCTCTCTCTCTCTCTCTCTCCCCCCTCCCCTCCCCTCCCCTCCCCTCCCCTCCCCTCTCCCCCTCCCTCCTTCTGTCCTCCCCTACTCTTGTACACACTCTCTAAAAAAAATTAAATAAATAAATAAATCCTGCCTAAAAAAAAAAAAAAAAAATCCTGTGAAATGTTAATATTAGATTGGACTTCCAAAAGTAAAATCATGCCATGCTGTGGCCCTTCAAGTGACCCTCTGAACTATATATAGGGGTACTTGGATGGTAGATATATTTTAAAAAGATTTTTTTAATGTTTATTTTTGAAAGAAAGAGACAGAGTACAAGCAGGGAGGGGGGCAGAGAGAGAGACACACACACACAGAATCTGAAGCAGGCTCCAGGTTCTGAGCTGTCAGCACAGAGCCCGATGCAGGGCTCAAACCCATGAACTATGAGATCATGACCTGAACTGAAGTCGGATGGGCAACCAACTGAGCCACCTAGGCACCCCTGTATGGTAGATCTATAATTTGTTCTTATAACTGGAGATGTTCTTAAAATGCCTAAGACAGTAACAGTAATAGACATAATAGATAACCAGGAAGTAGTGGCTGAATGAATGTATGAAAAGGATGCATCTTGATGTAGAAGTATGCCTTATTGTATAATATAAAAAACATTTTTACATCAGTAGAAAAAGACATACACAGAAGGCATGCATCCATCACCCAGCTTGAAAATTATCAACTCATGGCCAGTCTTGTTTCAAATATACCCCACCTACTTTTTCCTTCTCTATTGTTTTGAAGCAAATTCCAAATATATCACTTTATTCGTAAATATTTTGATATCTGTCTCTAAAAGATGAGGGCTCTTTTCTTTTAAAATAACATTATCATGCCTGAAAAATTAAAACAGTTTCTTAATAGCATCCTGTCAGTTTTCACATTTTCAAGTGTCTCATAAACGTCTTTTGAATCAGGACTCACTTTGTGATTATTTGATATATTTCTCAAATATTTTTTAATCTTCAAGTTTCCCCATCTTCTCCTTATTTTCTCCCTTGCAATTTATTTTTTGAAGCACTGGGTTGTTTGTACTGCAATGTTTTCCATAGCCTGGAGTTTGCTGATCATCCTAATAGTGTCACTTACTGAAGTCTCCCTTATATTCCTCTGCCCCCTGTATTTCCTGTAAGCTGCTAGTTGGAGCTAAAGACTTAATCAGATTCAGATTTAGTTTTCTTTTTGCAAGTCCAAAAAGAAGGTGGTGGCCAAATCATAGAGCATTCTTGACTTTTTGCTCAGTACCATGCAAGTTGATTTAGCTAACGTTTGTCGAGTGTTTTCTATATGCCTAGCAATGTGCTTATGTTCTATGGACATTATGTCATTTAATCATATTTAAGCTTCATAACACTAGTGCATATCCATTTCTGTCTGATGACTAAATTTCTTTAAGAGGGCTAAGGAGGGGCGCCTGGTTGGCTCAGTTGGTTAAGCGGCCGACTTCGGCTCAGGTCGTGATCTCGCGGTCCGTGAGTTCAAGCCCCGCGTCGGGCTCTGTGCTGACAGCTCAGAGCCTGGAGCCTGTTTCAGATTCTGTGTCTCCCTCTCTCTGACCCTCCCCCGTTCATGCTCTGTCTCTCTCTGTCTCAAAAATAAATAAACGTTAAAAAAAATTTTTTTTAATAAAAAAAAAAAGAGGGCTAAGGAATCTTAAATGCCTTTCAGGCAACCCCTCAGTGTATACACAATTGTCATTTATGTGATTTAATTTAGAATTCTGTCTGAATTTTCTTTTTACTGGATTCATTTAGAGCTATACAAAAATAGCTTGCATTAAATGCATTTTTTATATTTTAATAATAAAGCTCGAAGACCTGTCACTTCACTGTGAATTTGTTGTACTCAAGTTTTTTGGTACTGGAATTCACCAGCTGTTAATCTCACAAAAAGATAGATATCTAAACCACAAATAGGGCCAACAGAATTCAGTATTTCCTGAGTCTCTTTTTCCTTTTCACTCATTGTCTTCTGCAGGTGCACTTAGGTCTCTTTCATCTCTCTCTGCTTTCTTTGCACTGCTCACAGCGCTCACAGTATCCTACTGTTACCCAGGGTGAGAAACTGTCTGGTGATTGCAAAAGCAAAATTAGCTTTTCATTGTTTGTTTACATATCTTTAATTTATTCTGTTCAGTTATCTCCATACTCCCCAGGTTTACCGTTTATAAAACCAAACCATTGGAGAGCCAAACTCGAAAAGCCAATGTCAAATTATCTTGACCAGCTGACACTTTTGAAGATTAAACTGTCTGATACGTGGTTGATGGAGAAAAGGCAGTAACTGGCCCATGTTGCAATTAGTTACCAGAGAACTGGAAACAAAACAATGCAAAGAGGGTCCCATTGTGCAGCTTTACAAGCTGACATGCAAAGAGTAATTTATTCTTTATATATTTTAACCCTTCTTCTCCAGTCATATCTCCTTTAATAGTTGTAACAACTTGTCTCTGAATATGACAGAGAAATAGGAGTGAATGAAAAGGAAGTTTAATTTCTTATTCTGGTTGCACTTCACTATGAGACATTAGACAAATAGCCAAATTCTCTGTCCTTATTTCTTTAAAACAAAATTATTTTTATACTGATTATCCATAAAGAACCTTAAGACTCTTATTTGAATAGTCTCCCATGAGCTCAGAGTGTGTATAGGAATTGTGTCTCTCTACCTGATCTTCCAGGGTGCCCAGGGTAGCATGGTGCACGTGCTCATGCTTCCTAAATGGCTTTCGATGCCGGTGGTATTTGAAAGGTTATACATTTTAAAGGGTATTTTGTTCCCTTTTTTCTTGGCAGAACCGAGGAGCTTCCTTTTCTAAGACCAGTGCTGTTTGGACTCAGTGAAAGTAGACTCTGTTCTAGGAGAATTGCCATGTGAAAGCCTAGAATATATATTGAGTTCTTCCAAGAAAGGGGGAAAAATCACGTTCTAGGACAGTGAATACTGACTTGGTGCTGAATGAATGATTGTTATGTGCTCTTTTACTCACAGGCTCGCTTTTCATATGTGCGGATGAAATATCTTTTCTTTTCCTGGTTGGTGGTTTTTGTTGGAAGCTGGATTATATATGTGCAATACTCTACCTATACAGAACTATGCAGAGGAAAGGACTGTAAGAAAATAATAGTAAGTATTTTTTATTTCCTACTATTTAGAAAAACCATATTAATAGGTTATATTAATAATATATTTATACATACTAATAATTATTTTCAAAAAGTAAAAGTTAATTTGACTTTAGAGTTGTGTTGAACCTCTTAGCTTTTTGATGTGACCAAGTTAGTAGGAGTGTTCTGCATCTTGAAAAATCTAAAATTCAGAAAGCTAAATATATAATACAGATTACTGTGAGAGCATCCTCACTGCAGAGGGGTTTCTTTTTAAAATATACTGTAAGTTTAGTTTAATCAAGTAAGTTTTTAAGTGTTTATAGAGTATAAAAGTATTATTTACCTTTCTGGAACATATCTTTTAAATAAATGGAGTCACTCTCAAGTACCAAAAATGTACCTGAAAAGCATATAGTGTATTTAGTATTCAGTTTCTATCCTAATGACTAGGTGTGTCTTAGGAAAATTGCTCTATCAGTCTAAGATTTTTAGTAGTAATTATTGGTTATATGTTTGAGGATAAGTAATTTTTTTAATTTTTAAAAAATTTTTAATGTTTATTTATTGTTGAGAGAGAGAGAGAGAGCTGGGGAGGGCAAAGAGAGAGGGAAACACAGAATCCATGAAGCAGGCTCCAGGCTCTGAGCTGTCTGCACAGAGCCCAACGTGGGGATCGAACTCATGAATCATGAGATCATGACCTAAGCTGAAGTCAGACGCTTAACCGACTGAGCCATCCAGGAACCCCTTGTGGATAAGTAAATTTAACTCCTTGTTTTCTGCTAATATTTTCTGATATAAATAATATTAAAACATTGCATCTGATAATTGTATTTTTGTTAATATGATTGTTGGAATCCCAGTGATTATAACTTATTAATGATTCTGTAGTTATTGAGTGGTTGCTCTTTACCCAGGCCAGTGGTACTAAGTATGTGCATATAGCAGGGAACAAGCTATCATGACCTTGGGAACTTACAGTCTAGCAGGGAAGATGCTGAATACAGTAAGGTAGGATAATTATTACAATAGCAAGCGTTATAGGAACATAAGACAGGGAAACCTGAAGCTTTCCAAAGTTCTAAAGAAATGAAATCAGTTTAACTCTAGCCTTTCTCAATCAAGATAAAAACAACAACAACAACAACAAAAATAACAAAGAAACCTCCTCAGGAGTATTACAGCCTCTGAAATCAGCAAGGGAGGAATCACTAATATAATAAGCAGGGAAATTAATTAGTAAAGACAACTCCCAAGTCAAGTTCAAAGGTGTCCATTGTATATGTCCATTCCAAATGGCCATTCCAGATCCTTGAGGAATTTTAAGATCAGAGGAACCTCTGGGGCCAGGCAATGTATTGCATACTGGTCAGTAATAGTTAAAATAATACTATGAAAGCCTCCCAAGCCCATTTTACAAATAAAGAAATATGTACACCTGAAACTAATGTAACATTGTGTGTCAACTATACTTTAATTATACATGTATATATATATAATATATATATGAATAAGAGAGAGAAGCACTTGCTTATGATGGTAGAGCCAGACTCTTGGTGCTACCTTATGTTAGAAAAGACTGACAAAATTATAGCTTAATAAAGCTAAGGAAAAAACCCAAAAAAACCTACATGCTCACCTTCAATGAAGAAGAAAGAAGCAGGAGTTATATAATCAATTATAATAACATAAAATAACCAAAATTAAGGACGCTAGGTGGCTCAGTTAGTTGAGCATCCAGCTCTTGATCTTAGCTCAGGTCATGATCTTGTGGGTTCATGGGATTCAGCCCCAAGTTAGGCTTTGCACTAACAGCATGGAACGTGCTTGGGATCCTTTCTCTCCCTCTCTCTCTCTGCCCCTCCCCGCTTGCATGTACTTATTCTGTCTCTCTTTCAAACTAAATAAACTTTATTTATGTATTAATACAATAATATCCAAGTTATAAGGCATATGCTGGTGCATATTCTGTTATTAGTGAATTATAGTTGTATTTTTAATTATTTATGATTATTAATATTTTATTATTGAAGTTTTTAATGATTTTTCCTTTAATTTTACTTTATAATAAACAGAAGAATTCTAGAATAATTTAATAATTCTAATATAGTAATAATTCTAGCATAATTTAATGGTTATCTTATTACAATTTGAAAATAATGAAAACATTTTCTGAGCCTAAAGCATATCTTTTCCCTAAGGCTGGCTTAAAAAAATTGTAGTTTCTCTGCACAATTTGGGAATTATGTTCTTAAATCTTACCAAAACTGGTAGTATTAAGATCAGTAATACTAAGATAGTAGTAATATTTAATAAGAATTGTATGATTAGAACCAAAAAGCAAGCAGAAAAAATATTTTTTAACTATAAAAGCTTCAAAGAGCTAGCAAGATAGTGAGGAGTTACTTGGTCAAGATCTGGGAAAGGATGGTGAACCTAGAGTTGACTGTGTTTGCCTAGGGTATATAACCTAAAATACAGTTTGGAGGAGCTAGGAAGATACAAATCTATTTCAGGTCCTACAAGGATGGGACCTTGGTTTACCATGCTGTGGGCTGATACCCCAAACAGCTGAACCCCGGTAGTAAAGATGAACTAAAAGAACCTCAGATATGTGAGCTGACTTTTGTAGCCTCTTTTTCCCTCAGGGGGTATTGCTGATACTGGGCATGAGCAGTGGTCTGAGAAGTAGGACTGTATACTGGAAGAGAGTTGCTGCTGGGGACAAGAAACCAGCAAGCTTTTGTAGAAAACTAAGAGAGCCTCAAGCATACAGCCAGTTATCCTGTTGGGATATTTGCCAAATCCTAGGGTTTTACAGAATGGGAGGCTAAACATCTCATTGGAAAGCCTTTGAAAAGCAGAGCAGACATTTTGGCAGTCACACAAGGTACTGTCTAGAGTTATGAACCTACCCATGGGGGGAAACCCCAATGAATTCCCAGGCTCTCTGTTAAAAACCCTAGAGGGCTATGATAATTTCTTGGAATGGAGATCAGCCAAAAATAGCTTGAGCTTTACTAGAACCGCAGCCTAGCCTCCATTCAGCATAGTCCCTGATTGGGTTAAGATGATCACCTTCCATTCTATCTATCCAAGGGAAGGGAAACCCTCTCTGAAAGCATTATGTAAAGAATTACAGGACATGGCAAAAGACAATGTGACATGATCAAAAACCAAGAGATAAACATGGACAATAGAATCAGATCCACAGATGATCCAGATATTGGAATCATCAAAAAAGGATTTTAAAATAACTGTGTTCCTGTTCAAGTAAATAGCAAGAAAGGTAAAGAAAATAAGTGAAACGATGGATAATTCCAATAGAGAAATGAAATGTATTAAAAAGAATCAGGAAGACAATGTGGCAGTTCCTCAAAAAGTTAAATATAGAATTTACATATGATCAAGAAATTCTGCTTGTGGGTATATACCCAGAAAAATTGAAAGCAGGGACTTAAACAATACTTGCACACCAGTGTTCATAGCAGCATTATTCACAATAGACAAAAGATGGAAACAACTCTGATGTCCATTAATAGATGAATGTATAAACAAAATACATGGAATATTATCTAACCTTTAAAAAGAATACAACATGGATAAACCTCAAAAACATAATGCTAAATGATATAAGACAGACACAAATGGGCAAATATTGTATAATTCCACTTATATGAGGTACGTAGAATAACAATTATATATAAATTGGGACAATGGTAAAAGGAATTAAAATGTTTAAGATTCTTTTTTTTTTTTTTAATTTTTTTTTCAACGTTTTTTATTTATTTTTGGGACAGAGAGAGACAGAGCATGAACGGGGGAGGGGCAGAGAGAGAGGGAGACACAGAATCGGAAACAGGCTCCAGGCTCCGAGCCATCAGCCCAGAGCCCGACGCGGGGCTCGAACTCACGGACCGCGAGATCGTGACCTGGCTGAAGTCGGACGCTTAACCAACCGCGCCACCCAGGCGCCCCAAAATGTTTAAGATTCTTATCATATAGCAGAGTAGAGTAAAAGTATCAACAAGTTAATATCAATTAGTTTATTAATATCAATTAATTAATGAAATATCACTCAATTAACTTTAGACTTCGTTGGAGTATCTGGGTGGCTCAGTCGTTTAAGCATCTGACTTTGGCTCAGGCCATGATCTCACAGTTCGTGAGTTTGAGCCTCACATCGGGCTCCCTGCTGTCAGCACAGAGCCTGCTTTGGATCCTCTGTCCCCCTGTCTCTGTCCCTCCCCCACTCGTGCCCTCTCTCTCTCTCTCAAAAATAAATAAACATTAAAAAAAAAAAAAAAAAAACTTTAGGCGCACCTGGATGGCTCAGTTGGTTAAGTGTCCGACTCTTGATTTCAGCTCGGGTCATGATCTCATGGTTCATGAGTTTGAGCCCCACATTGGGCTCTGTGCTGATGATGAGCCTCTCTCTCTCTCTCCCTCTCTCTCTGCTCCTCCCCTGTTCTCTCTCTCTAAAAAACTAAAAAAATTTTTTTTTAACTTTAGACTTTGTTGATCAAAATATGCACATTGTTATTTCTAGGATAGCCTCTGGAATAGAAAAAGAGTGTATCGTTTCCAAACTAATAATGAAAAATGGAATAATAAAAGAATACTCAGTTCTAAAGAAAGCAAGAAAGTAAAGAACATATAGACAGTAGAAGTACAGAGTACAGACAGTAGAAGTACAGAATACATTACAAGATGATAGATGTCACAAATTGAATTCCCTGGGAAACAGATTCAGAGACTGAGATTTACCTGAAGGATGTTTATTGGGGTGGGCTTTTGAGATTAACATCTGTAGGGGAGGGAGGAAACAGGATAGACCAGAGAAGTTAAACTGCAATACAGTGGTAACAAAGACCTCAGTCGATTCTACAGGGTCCAGGCATCTATACCTTGTCACTGATCAGTCATTGAATACAGTTTTCTACCTTCTTCTGTCCTCCCTTAAGGGGACATGACCTTGGATAAGGCTGTATTCTAAGGCTGAGGATAAGTCCCAAAGAAAGATTCAGCTGAGAGCTGTTGACTACTTACATGCCTAATAAGGGAATGAGTACTCTTGTTCTGGACAAGATATGGGTGGTTTACCATGGCACTGGCTGTAGTATATTTAAACCCAAATATATTGGTAATTACATTAAATGTAAGTGGACCAAATGCTTCAGTTAAAAGACAAAGATTATCATACTATACTAAAATTAAAAAAACAGGGGCGCTTGAGTGGCTCAGTCGGTTGAGTGTCTGACTCTTGATTTTGGCTCGGGTCATGATACCAGGTAATGGGATTGAGTCCCACATTGGGGCTCCACACTGCTTAATATTCTCTCTCTCTCTCTCTCTCTCTCTCTCTCTCTCTCTCTCTCTGCCCCTCTCCCCCACTCACACACACTCTCTCTCAAAAACAAATAAACAATGATATTTACAAGAGAAACATCTAAAATATAAAGATGCAGATGGATTGAAAGAAAAAGAACAGGAAAACCATTCAGGCAAATATGCAAATTATAAAAAAAGGGGGGTGTTTAAAGGAAAACCTATAGCTATATATATTCACGTAAGTTTCAAATTATACAGACTATACCTCATTTTAGAGTCTAAATCAGCCTTTACTGGCTTGAAATGTAATACCTTTTAAATTTGTTTCTTCTGTGTTTTAATTTTACAGTATTTGCATATGTAATTGTCTGGCCTTTTCACAACCTTTGGCAATATCCACACATACTTTTTTTGGTCCTGGTAATTCCTGTTTTGAAATGTAGAGTCTAAACTGATTGTCTCTCTCCCTCTGTATTACTGCATAGACTGTTCTCCTATTTAAATGGACTGAACTGAACCAGAATATATAATAAGATGGCTAATTTTCAATTTGGTTATAAAAATATAAAGCTACATTACCTCAAAACCACATTTAGCAAAAACATGGTTGCCAAAGGATTTGTAGTATATAAACTCTGAACAGATTTACTCCAAAATCTTCTATTTCATCTTTGTGAAGGAAGATTATAAAGAAATACAGAGTGCTCTAGTTCTGGACAAGAAGATCCCAAAGAAGTCCTACAAACATTACTTGCTTAAGTTTAACAATGTGGGTTCTTTCCTTCCCTGTGTAAATTGACAGTTTGACTTCTAAATTTTCTCTAGTTATTTTTTTCCTGTTTTTAATCATTTAATACTTATATTCAAGGTAATTACTATCCAATAACAATCATATAAAAATAAACCCATTTTAAAAGAAGTATCAGTTAACAAATATTTTTTGAACACCTACTACATGTCAGTCATTATTCTAGGTGTGGTGATTTAGGGTAAGCAAGATATAGAGTCCATGTTTTAAGGAGCTTACAGTATAGTGGAATATGTATAATAAAAACAAAAATACACAACAACTTTAGGGACTAAGAAGTGTAATAAGAAAGGATATAATAGCAATATTTTGTAGAGAATGGCTAGGGCATGCTACCTTAACTAGGGTAACTGGGAAAGTCTTCCCTGAGAAGATGGCATTTTGATCAGAACTTGATGAGAAGGAAGCAATTACATGAATATCTGGGCAAAAAGCATTTTTAAAAAAAGGACCATAAGTGCAAATGCCCAAGAGGGAGCAAGCTTGGGAAATATGATTGATTTCATGAGTAATTTATGAAAATCTGCCTCATTACTTTAGTCATTTCATGTACATTTTATTTATTTTTTGTTTTTTAATATTTATTTTTGGGGAGAGCACAAGCAGGGCAAGGGCAGAGAGAGGAGGATCTGAAGTGGACTCTGTGCTGAAAGGCTGACAGGAGCAAGCCAGTTGTGGGGCTCAAACTCACAAACCATGAGATCATGACCTGAGCTGAAGTCAGACACTCAACCGACTGAGCCAGCCAAGTGCCCCTAGTCATTTCCTGTACATTTTAAAATCTTGGATATTGATGGTACAATTCATCAAGTATTGGGAACTTCTTGATTATAAGTAGTTCAACCATATTATGTTAGTCTATTGGAGAAAATCCTAGGCTGGAGTCAAAGTACCAGACTTCTTTCTTGTAGTGTACTATATGACTTCGAGTAAGTGACTTCATTTCATTGACTTGCTATTAAGTTCATTCATTGTACAGGTGGGAGAACTACCCTGGCCTTGCCCTACCCACATCACAGATTTTATGGACATAAAGTAGAACTG
This sequence comes from Panthera uncia, assembly GCF_023721935.1. Taxonomy (NCBI): domain Eukaryota; kingdom Metazoa; phylum Chordata; class Mammalia; order Carnivora; family Felidae; genus Panthera; species Panthera uncia. The sequence goes on from NW_026057585.1 coordinate 27,311,636, forward strand.
AACCAGTTACAATGGCTTTCTATTACTGAATGATACTGTAACATATCTATTGAATATAGAGAAGGTTCTCAAGTCTTTGACTTGATTCCATTTGGCCTAGGGCAAGTACCTTAATATTTGATATTGCTATAACTATAACATTGTAATTCAGAAATTTCTCCAGAAGATTGCCCTGGCTGTTCCATTCAGAGCATTGCTTCCAAGCTGAGATCACTGTTTAGAAGTTAGATATCATAGGTGACCAATAGAATGTGATAAGCAGTTTATTTATATTTAAGAATCACAGTCTATCTTGTCCTACACAGCTTTCTTCTTCTCTGTATGTACTTATCTTTTTCCCTCTCTCTTTCCATTTGTATATGAGAGGTCATAGCTATTATAGTGGTTAAGAGCATAAGCATTGGAATAAATGAGCTTCAGGCTTGAGTTCCAGCTTTGCCATTCCTTAGCTAGATAGCTTTTTCTTAACCTCTGTAAAGTGGGGATTAGTAATACTGTTGTCTCATCAGGTGATTGTGAGGATAAAATGAGCTTATGTATTGAAAGGCTTAACACTGTGCCTGGCCCACAGTACTCAGTAAATCATCATTAGTATTGTTTTCTCAAGTTTATGCCTTTGAATCTGACTGGGAAGATAGCACGCACACACACACACACACACACACACACACACACACACACACATATTATATGATCAGTTATATCAATCAAGGTTCAAGGAGAGAAGCAGAACCCAAAGAAATATATAGTAAGGGGCACCTTGGTGGCGTAGTCAGTTGAGTGTCCAACTCTTGATTACAGCTCAGGTCATGATCCCAGGGTCATGGGACCTAGCCGTGTGTGGGGCTCCATGCTGAATGTGGAGCCTGCTTAAGATTCTGTCCTCTCCCCCACTCATATGCGTGCGCACGTGCGCGCTCTCTCTTTCTTTCTCTCTCTCTCTTTCTCAAAGAGAAAAAAATTAAAAAAAAAATTTTTACACTTATTTATTTTTAAGAAACAGAGTGAGACAAAGCATGAGCGGGGGAGGAGCAGAGAGAGAAGGAGACACAGAATCTGAAGCAGGCTCCAGGCTCTGAGCAAGCGGTCAGCACAGAGCCTGATGCGGGGCTGGAACCCACGAACTGTGAGATCATGACCTGAGCCGAAGTCAGACGCTCAACCGACTGAGCCACCCAGGCACCCCCTTTTTTTTTAATTTTTTTTTTTGAAAAAGAAATTTTTTAAAGGTTTAGGGGTTCCTACGTGGCTCAGTTGGTTAAGCGTCAGACTTTGGCTCAGGTCATGATCTCACAGTTCCTGGGTTTGAGTCCTGCATTGGGCTCTCTGATCCTCTGTCACTGTCTCTCTGCCCCTCCCCAGCGCCCCCTCTCTCTCTTTCTCAACATAAATAAATAAACTTAAAAAAAAAAACTATCACAAGAAAAAGAATGTTTAACTATGTGTGGTAATGGATGGTAACTAGAATTACTGTGATGATTATTTCACAGTATATGCAAATACCAAATCATTCTGTGGTACACCTTAAACTAGGATAATGTTACATGTCAGTTATATCTCAGTTTTTTTAAAAAAGAGATTTATTACAAGGAATTGACTTACCCAGTTGTGGGAGCTGGCTAGACGAGGCCGAAATCCATAGGGTAGATTGTCAGAACTTCTTGGGCATGGGTTGAAGTTGCTGTCCACTGACAGCATTTCTTCTTCATCAGAGGAGCCTCAATAATTCTCTAAAGGTCTTTCAACTAATTGAATCAGGCCCACCCAGATTATCTGGTATAACCTCTCCTAAAAGCAATTGATCACAGGCTTCAGTTATATCTACAAAATACCTTCCCAGCAACACCTAGATTATTGTTTGCTTCATTAACTGGGGACTGTAGCCTGGTCAAGTTGATACATCCAAAGACCATCAGATTGGATTAAAACGATTTAGTTGGGAGGCACCTGGCTGGCTCAGTTGGTGGAGTGTGTGACTCTTGATCCCAGCATTATGAGTTCAAGCCCCACATTGGGTGTAGACATTACTTAAATAAATAAGTAAATCCTTTAAAAAATAAAATAATAAAATGATTTAGTTTGTACCAGAGATAGTTGTACTGCACCAGTTTAAAGAAAGAAGACTTCAATGAACACACATCTCTGTGGGTAGAATAGTAGAGAAAGGCTTCATAGAGGATGTAGAAACTTCTGTAGGCCTTCTAGAATAGAAAGAATTAGGTGGGTTCTTGAGGAATGTCTTTCTCCTTGTAATTAGAAATCAGGCTTGCTTTAGTACTTTTATCCCAAAGAGCAATTTGATGATTAACATTAGATCTGAGAATTCCCAGAACATGCATTAGTAGCCACTGAACCACAGCCTTGGTTGTTGGGCCGTTTGGCTGCCCATAAATTAATAGATCTTCCTCTTTTGTCTTTTCATAGTAAATTTAAAACACAAACCTAGAATGTGGAACAAATTAGATATGTATTTCATATAAATTATATACTATGTGTGAATTAGTCTAATTTAGTAATCAAGTATATTTCTCATAATTTCAACATTGGAAATCAGTATAGAGCATTAGTATTATTTACCTGAGATGTTTTCTCTAATCAGTGGATAATTTTTATTAAAAGATGTTATAAAGTTAATGTGTTTCTTATCTAAGGTTCCAGGAAGCTAGGAGCTAAAACTGGAATTAATTTCACACATTGTATATTGATTTGCAATTTGAATTAAAGTTTCTTGTGTTCAGTTTTTAGTAATAGTGTGATACTATCCACTGTTATATCCATTATTTAGAACTTGATTCCAGTGAACTGCATAACAGGCTTTTAAATAGTAGGCTTTTAAAACTTTGAGAAGAAAACGCAGTGGGGGTGGTTTACCAGGAGAAGCCAAGGATAACTTGGTGGACGTTGTAAGCACTGAGAACGGTTCTGCTCTTCTTTGTTTAAAGGCAGCTCTCTCTGAAACTGAGGGGGCAACCACTAACTCACCCTAATTAGATGCTCTTGGAAGGATCTGTTTTTTTCCAGTTGTGCTTTTTTCTTTTATCCACCAAGCTAATTAGAATATGTTGTATAGTTCATTGTACATTTTCTCTGATTACAGAAATCACTAATTCACTCATTATTTCAGCAAGTTCTACTTGGTGCCTAGTCATAAAGGAATTTTTCACTGTTTGTGTAGTTTTCTGCCTTCTTTAAAAAAGAAAAAAAGAGTAAGGACAGGGAGAGAAATTTTCCTTCCATGTAATTTTCAGGACAACACTGTTTAATATTGGTATTTCTGACATATTCCTCAATGATGGAGAGTGTTGGTTTTGAGGTTCTATCTGCATAGTAATGAGGAATCACTCACTGCCATGCTGGTGAACTTTTGTGAGTATTACTTGAGCATGTGCTTTAAGGTGGAATCAATAAAAGATAAGGAGCCCCTGAATTTTATTACAGTCTCTTTAAAGATCTAATTTCTAGAAATAATGGTTTGTTGCTTAAAACAACTAGCTTAACATATATGAAAGGATATTTAGAACTATGTTTTCAATTAGATAGTGATACATAACGATTTCATTTAGCTTTGCATTTGCTTAGGATAAATTATTATATGACTCTAGAGGTTCATTTTGTGTTGTTATCCTCTGTTTTTAAAATATATGGGGGGCGCCTGGGTGGCGCAGTCGGTTAAGCGTCCGACTTCAGCCAGGTCACGATCTCACGGTCCGTGAGTTCGAGCCCCGCGTCGGGCTCTGGGCTGATGGCTCGGAGCCTGGAGCCTGTTTCCGATTCTGTGTCTCCCTCTCTCTCTGCCCCTCCCCCGTTCATGCTCTGTCTCTCTCTGTCCCAAAAATAAATAAAAAACATTGAAAAAAAAAATTAAAATATATGGAATGAATCCACTTGGAACATACTGTCTTCAGAGTAGAAGCGTAATTTTTTCCTTTTAAGAAAAGTATAATTTTCTTGTATGTCAACTTGAGTTAGATTACCAATCTCTTCCTGGTGAATTTACAGAAAAATATTTACTAAACAAGTGTATTTCAAGTTTTAACAAACATAAACCCTATTCTAGGGGTAATGTTACTGTTTAGATTATAGTAGCATTTCTGGTGACCTTCGTGTGTTAATGCTGCGCTCTCTTATATCATGTGATGGTCACTGTAATCCTGAAACAGGTGGTATTGTTACCATTAGCATAATTCCTGAGAAGCAATAAAGAGACTAAGGGTTAAAGCCAGTTTAGAGGAAACAAGCCAGCAGGGCAACTGGCTGGCTCAGTTGGTGGACCAAATTACTCTTGATCTCGGGGTTGTGAGTTCAAGCCCCATGTTGGGTGTAGAGATTACAAAAATAAAGATTTTTTAGAAGAAACAAGCCAGCAATAAACACCATGATATTTTAGTTACATGCTTACCAGTATTTGCTAGAACTGGGAGATACAGAGATAACACATGTCCCCTCCCTGAAGATGCTTACAGACTACTAGAGGATATGGAAAAATAAACAAGAAGCACATAATTGAGACTGGGAGTAGGGTTGCTAAATTTAGCAAGACAGACAAACACAAAAACAGAATGCCCAGTTAGATTTGAATTTAACTTAAAAATGAGTTTCTTTTTTGAGTGTAAGTATATCCCAACTATTGCCAATAAACAACTAATATTTTTTCAATATAAGTATGTCCCCTGTGATATTTTACTGGGAAGTCGGAGAACATCCCAGAAGACTCCTTGGAAGAGGTTATATCTTAGCTGAATTTTGAAGAATCAGGCATTGCAAGCAGGAGGAGGCTTGTGCACGGCTACATTCAGATAGGAAAGAATGCTACATTCCAGGAACTGCCTGGCTAGAGCAGAGTATGAGGAGCAATTTACGGAGGTCACAATAGCAGAGTCAAAATCATAAAAGACCATTTACATCCTATTGAGGAGTTTGCCTTCCATCCTCAGGGCAGTATAAAGTCAACAGAAGTTTTTAAGCAGGGAAGTAAGTGGCCAGATTTATGTTTCAGAAGAATTTCACCAATTGTGGTAGAGAGGGTGGGCTGGATAGGAGATGCCACAGGAAGGGAGACCAGTTTTATGCTTGTTGTAGTAATCCAGGGACAAAGCAGTCAGGATTTAAATCATGGCGTTAGTGGTGGAAATGGAGGGGGGAAAATCGTTTCAAAGATATTAAGGAAATAATTTGATTTCCAGCACTTGGTGACCAATTGAATGTGGGGGGAACAGGGAAGAAGGAGAAGTTTAAGACAACTCACTGTTTATTCCTTCAGATGCATGGGTGATGGCACCTTTCAGTGACATAGGGAATAAAAGCTTAAGTTTGGATAAGAGGAAATAAGAGTTGACAGCAAGTATAGACTGCTGTTTCTAGGAACTGTGCTGGGAAATCGGTCAGTTTTGATTTGGTTTAAATTTTTTTAAATTGTGGTAAAGTATACAGAACATAACATTTACTGTATTTTTAAATGTGTACTTATTTATTTTGATGGGGGAGGGGCAGAGAAAGGGACAGAAAGAACCCCAAGCAGGCTCAGAGCTGTCAGCATTGAGCCTGACTCCAGGCTCTGTCTCACTAATGGTGACATCATGACCTGAGCTGAAATTGAGAATTGGATGCTTAACTGACTGAGCCATTCAGGTGCCCCTAACATTTACCATCTTAATCATTTTTTTTGTTTGTTTTTCATTACCTTTTTTCAGCTTTACTGATGTATAATTGACAAAATTGTAAGATTTTTAAGGGTGCAATGTAGTGATTTGATATACATACACATTCGGAAAGGATTCCCTCCCTTGAGTTAAATAGCACATCCATTACTTCACATATTTACCTTTTTTTTGGGGGGGGGGTGAAAACATTTAAGTCCTAATCTCAACAGATTTCATTTATACAATGCAGCATTATAAACTACAGCCACCATGTTATTCATTAGATCTTCAGACCCTTATCATCATCTAACTGAACATTTGTATTGTTTTACCAATCTCTCCCTATTTTCCACACCCCCCAGCCCATGGTGACCACTTTCCTACTTCGTTTCTAGGATCTTGACTTTTTTTAAAAAAAATGTTTATTTTGAGAGAGAGACAGAGTAGGGGAGGGTCAGAAAGAGAGGGAGAGAGAATCCCAAGCAGACTCCGTGCTGTCAGCACAAAGCCCGACCTGGGGTTGGATCTCACCAGCTGTGAAATCGTGACCTGAACTGAAATCAAGAGCTGGATGCTCAACTGACTAAGCCACCCAGGCACCCTGACTTTTTTTTTTTTAATTCTACATATATGTGATACCATACAGTATTTGTCTTTCTCTGTCTGACTTATTTCACTTAGCATAATGCCTTCCAGATTCGTCCATGTTGTCACAACTGATAGAATTTCCATATTTTTTAAAGGCTGAATAATATTTCGTTGTGTGTGTATATGTATATATATGAATTAATAAAATGTGTGTATGTATATATTTATGCATATATATATACATATTTGTGTATGTATACCTATGTATGTGTGTGTGTGTATATATATATGTGTATATATATATATGTATATATATGTATACATACACCGCTCTCCCCCACATTTTCTTTATTTGTCCATCATTGGACAAATATTTTTTTTATAAGACAGGTTCTTCTTCTTTTTTTGTTTTTCAATTTTTTTTTAAGTAATCTCTACACCCAACGTGGTGCTTGAACTTATGACCCCAAGATCAAGAGTCACATGCTCTATAGACTGAGCCAGCAAGGTGAACCTACTTAGATTGTTTCCATACTCTGGCTGTTGTGAATAGTGCTGCAATGAACATGAACAGGTATCTCTTTGAGACAATAATTTCATTTTCTTTGTATATATACCCAGAAGTCAGATTGCTGAATCATATGGTAGTTCAATTTTTAATTTCTTACAAAACCTCCATACTGTTTTCCACAGTGCATTGTAACCATTTTTAAGTGTATAGTTCAGTAGTGTTAAGTATATTCATGGCTGTGAAACCAGTCTCCATAAACATTTTCATCTTGCAAACCTAAAACTCTATACCCATTAAACAAGAACTTCCCATTTTCCCTCCTCCCCAACCCCTGGCAACTACCATTCTACTCACCATTTCCATGAGTGTGTCTACTTTAGATACCTCATAAAAGTGAAATCGCACAGTACTTGTCATTTTGTGCCTGGCTTATTTCACTTCGTATAATATCTTTAGGGTTCCTCCATACTGTAGCATGTTTCAGAGTTTCCTTACTTTTTAAGGTTGAATAATATTAAGGTTGTACATATATACCACGATTTGTTTATCCATCATCCATGAGTGGACCCTCGGGTTGCTTCTAACTTTTGGCTGAGAAATTGTTTTAAATTGACCTCATCCAGTTTGGTTATGCACACTCCTTAGATTCTGTTTTGAAAGATAAGGGTAGCTACTGAAAATATTTGCTCCAGGTGAGTATTAACTATTCCCGCACCACCATATTACTGGATTATAAAATCTGAAGCAGGCTCCAGGCTGTCAGCACAGAGCCCAACGTGAGGCCCAAACTCACGGACCGTGAGATCATGACCTGAGCCAAAGTCAGCACTTAACCGACTGAGCCACCCAGGTGCCCCTATAATGATGTGATTTCTGCTACACATATAGGCATTTATTCAGCCCATTTTTATTTGTAAGCAGTCACAAAACTTTTAATATAATCAGTCTGTAAATTTATTAAAGTTTTTATTCTGTCCTTTTCAGTATTCTATTTGCATGAAAGATTTACTCAAAGCAGAAGCAATGATACTCCAGAGACAAGCTTCTGTTACCCTTATAATTAGCGTCAGGCAACTAGAAATTCTGAGCCAGTGATTCTTAAAATGTGGTCTCTTTGACCAGCAGCATTAGTATCGCTTCTTGGAAACTTGCTGCAAATGCAGATTTTCAGCCTCACCGAGAACTAAATGAGTCAGAAACTGACATCTGGGTCCATCTTTCTGTGTTTTAGGTTTTTTTAATGTTTATTTATTTTTGAGACCGAGAGAGACAGAGCATGAATGGGGGAGGGTTGGAGAAAGGGAGACACAGAATCCAAAGCAGGCTCCAGGCTCCGAGCTCTGAGCTGTCAACACAGAGCCGGATGCGGGGCTCGAACTCACGGACTGTGAGATCATGACCTAAGTGGAAGTCGGATGCTTAACCGACTGAGCCACCCAGGCGCCGCCCCCTCCCCCATCTTTCTGTGTTTTAACACAAACTTCAAGAGATCTAAATCTCCCTAAAGTTTGAGAATCTCTGTTGTAAAACTGTTAACTCCAAGTATTTCTTTTTACCCCCATTATGAAAAGATAAGGAATATTTCATATTTTAGCCAATCCAAATATTTTAAATACCTTCAATTTCACCATAGATAGTCCATTTCTAACATTCATTCACTACGATATTTAACAAGCTAAAAATTTCGCCAATATGATCCTAATTTGGTAATTAATAAAATCCCCCAAATGGGTCAATCTTAGTCAAGATGTGGACAATAGAAGCATGTATTACCTTGGAGCATGTGCTTCCTTATTACCTGACTGGGACTCTTGTGGAGCTCCTATACATTCCTGGACTAAAAACAAAAATATCACACTGTGTACACTGAATAATTTTAAAGTATATTACAGATGTTATAACAGAAGGGAAGGAAAGAGTTGAGAGGGTTCTTGTGTGTGTGTGTTTGTGTGTGTGTGTGTGCATATGCATACATGTAGGGAGAGGAAAAGAGAGTCTATGATAAGCACAATTAATGGTTGAGAGAAAGAATTCAGGAAGAGGGGAAAGGAGAGAGGCTGGAGATACAGCGAGAGTGCAGAGAGTGGTGAAGATTAAAAATAGCTGATATAGATATTGGAGAGCGCACTGACTAGACTTGGAGAATTTTCAGGCACTGGTTAAGAGACCAACTCTGCTGTTTTGTCCTAAAGAGAAATTGTAAGATTGTCTAAAATACATTTTTATAACATGTATCTTAGAAAATGATTTAAGACCTGGTACTTATACATCTATTTGTTGTTATCACCCCTTGAGGTAGTTTCCACAGTTCATGAAATTATTCCTTCAGCACCAATGAGTTTTGTAAAATTTAACTGAGGAGTGCCATCTTCCGGTACAATTAGGTATGTGCAAGCAAAGGCAGAGTATGGGAGAATCCTCATAGTAATAAAATCTTAGAACTGGAAAAACCTTTAATGTTTTTTGCTGAGTATCCTATTGTGAAGTTGAACTCCTTTATAATCTGTATCTTTTTAGTTAGGAGATCAGATTGCTGACAGTGATTATAGGTTGTGTGTATGACCATGCCTGAAAAACAAACAAAACAGTATGTGGCCAACCAATCTTTTCATATAAGCTTGTGGGAAATTTGCTTTTGGTTTGTGATAGAAGCCACAAGTTGAAGAGCCTGTTGTCTGTGACTACCTCTTTGATGCAGGGTTGGCTTGAGGCCTTTGCTCAAAACAAGAATCTGATTCTTATAGCAGAATGTCAGACTTGTCTTCACTGCTTAACAGTTTACCAGTAAGATACTGATTTATTCTTTTTTTTTAATGTTGAATGGATTATAGAAAATTACTAATTTTATCTTCAGTGAGGTTTTGAAATCAAAACCATTATGTTTTTTATCATCGTTTTATATATATATGTATATATATATATATATATATATATATATATATATATATATATAAATTTTTGAGAGAGAGAGCACAAGCTGGGGAGGGGCAGAAAGAGAGGAGACACAGAATCTGAAGTAGGCTCCAGACTCTGAGCTGCAGCACAGAGCCCGATGTAGAGCTCGAACCCACAAACCATGAGATCATGACCTGAGCCAAAGTCTGACACTTAACTAACTGAGCCACCCAGGTGCTCCTTATCGTGGTGATTTAATAAACATTTACTGAATACTTAAAATACTAAACTCTCTTCTGTATGCTAGAGAAAAAGGGGAGGTTCAAAGATGAATATGACTTTGTCTCTGCCTTTCCACCAGGGAAGATAACATGAACATAAATGATGTTAGATCTGGGAATATAAAGAAGGAAGGGAGGAAGAATATAGTATCAGGAAGGAAATATACAGTCTCAAGATTATTCATTGGCAATAATGTTGTGGAAAGGGCCACATTTAAATCTTGACCTGGAGCAGGTTATGAATCGAGTGTTCCTCAAGATTCAGGAGCCAAATCTCAGGACATTTGATCCTTTAAGTCCTTTAAGTCCTGTTCCAGAAGCTCTTCACAACAGAATGTGCTATTTCTGCATGAAAACCAAGAACACAGTTCATTTATTCATTTGTTCAGCAAGTGCTTTTTATACACATTTGACTATGTGTCAGGCATTGTGCAAAGTCCTAAGGAAACAAAGATGGAAGTTCTGGCCCTACTTTGAGTTGCTTATGCAGAGGGAATGAATGTGACCAGAGCCCTTTGGCAGGAACAGTGTGGATGGACATCTGACCCAGCCATTATTAAATCTGCTCTACATGTTTCTCTCCAAGATTAAGTCATTCTGGTTCTTTTACCTCAATCACTAATTAAAAGCACGGCTCTGGAGGCAAACTATCTCGCTTCAGATTCTAGCACTACCACTAACCTGCTCTGCAAATTCCTTAACCTCTGTTGCCTTAATTTATTTATTAATAAAATGGAGATAAATGATGGTAACATCTATTTTATTGGGAGGTTGTGAGGATTAAAGAGTTATACACAAAAAGCTATTAGAATAATGCTGAAATACAGAAAACAATATGACAAATACCTATGGAGCTACCATCTACCTAACAAACCTTTTGCCATATTTGCTTCATTTTTAAAAGGGAAAAGCATCACAGATCCAATTGAAGCTCTCTATCCTTCCTGATATTCTCCTTCCTCCTCCCTAGGGGTAACCACCATCTTGAATTTGCTGTGAGTCCTTACCATCATATTCTATACTTTCAGTATATGTGTACAGGGACATAAACAATATATAGTATTGCGTTGCATGTTTCTAAACTTTTTTTTTTAAGAGAGAGAGAGAACATGAGTGGAGGAGAATGACAGAGGGAGAGAGAGACAGAGACAGAGAGAGACAGAGACAGAGCATCTTAAGCAGGCTTCATGCTCAGCACAGAGCCCAACGCAGGGCTTGATTACACAACCTTGGGATCATGACCTGAGTAAAATCAAGAGTTGGACACTCAGTCAACTGAGCCACTCAGGAGCCCTGTATGTTTCTAAACTTTAATTAGTGATATTAAACTGCACCTATCATTTTGTAACTTTTTCCACTTGACATTATGTTTTCAACATTTTTCCATGTTCTTTCATTTTAAGTACTGAGTTCTTTTGAGTTAATTACTGAGCTAATTACTGAGTTCTTTCATTTTAATTACTCTATAGTCTTTCACTGTATGAATACACCTCATTTTATTCAGCCATTCTCCTGTTGATGGACATTTGTGTTGTTAACCATTTTCCACTTAGAAACAGTACTACATCCTAAATGGCACCTTGAGGTCCTCCTAGACTGTACTTTGAGCTGAGACTTTTGGAGGGAAAGATTTTTCATTATGGGTTCAATTTTTTTTTAATGTTTACCAGTCTTATTCAGATTTTCTGTTTCTTCTTGCATCTTTTCTATTGTCTCTATTTTTCTAAAAAAAACTGTTCATTTCAAATGTATTGCCATGTATTTATATTATTCACTATCCCTACCCTTTTCTTTCCTAATAATCCTTATTTGTGCCTCTTTTTTTCATGATCAGTCTTGTTAAAGGTTTATCTCCTTTGCTAAAGTTTGAGAACTGTTGCTATTATTGATCTTTTTCTTTTTTTTTTATTAACTTCTGCTTTTTTTTCTTCTTCTTTTGGAGGTTTACTCTGTTATTGTTGGGGTCTTTTTTAAGCCTCTTTAGTTGAATGCTTACTATTTATATTCAGTTTCTTATCTTTTTTCATCATTGCATTTAAAGCCATAAATTTCCCTCTAAGAACTCTTTTAGCTGCATCTTACAAGTTTTAATATGTATACGTTTGTTGTTGTTCGTTCTAAATATTCTGCATTTCCATTGTGGTTTTTTCTTTAATCCACAAAATAGGAATGTGCTTTTTAGTTTCCAAACATGTCTGTTTATGCTTACATTATTTTTGTTGTTGATTTCTTATTTCTTTGTGATCAGAGGATGTGGTCTATGTGATCTAAATTCATTAGAAACTCTAACCTGTAACCATAGGAGGTTTTGCTGCATCTCCTGAGTAAGGCCTCAGAACTCCCACCATCTTCGCCTTAGTAAAGACATATGCCAGTGAAATTGCTGGCCATCTGCTACAAGCAGATAATGTTTATACCAAACAGATGGTTCTGCATTCCCTAAAAATCCCCAGAGGTTGACCTAGGGAAGGAAGTATCAAGCATCTCCCATGTGATCCTCCCCAAACTGGGGTGTAGGAACTAGATTGCTCTGCTCCTCCTATGAAAGTGAAACCTCATCTTCTTGGTTACAGCCAGGTCTGAAGGAGAAAGCAAGCATGGTGGAGGCTTATCCAGGAGCTTCTCTGGTAGTGACAGCTGAAGGGCAACAGCCCCCAGGTGTTGGCGTTTAACTCTACACATAGGCAGAGCACTCCATCCCTGTCAGGGCTATCCTTATCCTCCCAGCAAACTAGAAAGTATTGGTAGGGGGGCCCAGGAGGCAAGTCTGAGGAACCTGTGCTGACCTCTTCAAGCATTGAGTACTTACCAGACTTGACTGTGCTTTGGCTTTTTCCTTGGGATCAATGAAAAATTTAAGCCCCCAAAATGAAAGGTTCAAGAAATTATCCTCAGTCCCTATCCCACACAAGAGAAGCCCAGGGTTGGCCTTCTAGTAGGTTGCAATATATCAAGAACCAGAGCTGGGCAAGACTGATCTGTGAGCCACATCATGTCATCAGACTGAGGGAACCAGACAGACACAGAGAACCATCAAAAGGTAATTGCAGAAACCAGAAAAGAGCAAGAGATCTAAAGCAGAGATTGGGAGATGAAGGTCAGAGGAATTCTTACAACTATAGGAATATACCATAGCCTTCTATTGTTATTTTAATTGGTTAATTCCTTCTTTCTGCTTTCTTTGGATTAATTTTTTTTTCCAATTTCTTGAATTTTTAATTCATTTGTTTTGTTCTTTGCTGTTTGTTAACATAATTAAGACTTCAAATTCTACTCTAAATTGTTCTTTAATTTTATCATTAGTTTTATTTTTAGTTTCTGATTTTTTAAAAAATTATTGTTATTTTCTAGACACTTAAATTTTCAATTTGAACTTTCTCTTTGATTCTCAAGAATTAAAAGAACCTTTAGTGGCACATGGGTAGCTCAGTTGGTTAGCATCCAACTCTTAGTTTCAGTTCATTCTCCTTCTCCCATTTCTTTGCCCCTCTCCACGTCCCTCTCTCTGTCTCCAAATAAATAAACATTTAAAAAAAATAAAATAAAGAACATTTAATTATGTATAGATAGATGTTTTATTAATTTCAAGTTTTATCATATTGTGATTAGAGAACACTGTTTCTGCCATATCTACTGTGTGGAATGTATTAAGATTTTCATCTAATTTTGTGTTTTTTTAATGTTTATTTATTATTTATTTTGAGAAAGAGAGAGCATGCGAGCAGGGGAGAGACAGAGAGAGGGAGGGAGAGAGAGAATCCCAAGCAGGCTCCGCACTGTCAGCAGAGCCCAACTCAGGGCTTGATCCCACCAACCGTGACATCATGACCTGAGTAGAAACCAAGAGTCGGGCTCTTAACCAATTGAGCCACCCAGGCGCCCCTTGGTCTAATTTTGTAAATGTTCCATGGACATTTGAAAAGTCTGTTCTCACAGCAATTAGATCTACTTTATTATTCAGGCTTTCTAATTCTTTTATGTCCTTTTTTTCATACACCTTATCTGTCATGGACTAAGAGAAGTCAATTAGGCTCTAATGTCTTTGTTTATTTCTTTTTTTATTTCTTACAGATTTTGCTTAATAAATTTTAATACTTTATTTGCCTTATAGAAACTCATGACTGTAATATCTTCATTGTGGATTGTATGTTTGATCATTGTAAAGAGCCTTTTTTTTTTTTTTTTTTTTTTTTTTTTTTTTTTTGTTTTTTTAACCTTTTTTTTTTTTTTTTTTTTTTTTTTTTTGCCTTATTTAATGCTTTCTTAACCTCTGACATCAACCTTGTCTGGTATAAGATTGTGATTTAATTATGTTTTCCTTGCATTTTCCTGATATACCTGTACTATCTTTTATCTTTTATTTTCAACTTTTTTGACACTGGTTTCTGAAGATATTTTTATTTCAGTAGATGAGATTATCCTGTTGACATTTATAGATATGACTTAGTTCTGTATCACATTTTATGACCTACTTTCTGTTTTTAAGGATTCATTTGGTTTGTATCTTTCTCTAGATGGTGTATATTTCTTTGTTTTATGCATTTTCCTTCTGATTATGAAGGTCTGTATTCTGTTTTTAGCTCTTCTAATGTTTGTCTTTATTTTATAACTTTTAAAAACATACTTTATTTTTTTTTAAGTTTATTTGAGAGAGAGCGAGAGACAGAGAGAGAGAGAGAGAGAGAATGCTCACACAGGCACACGTGAGCCGTGGAGGGGCAGAGAAAGGGAGAGAGAGAATCCCAAGCAGGCTCCATGCCATCAGCGCAGAGCCCAATGCAGGGCTTGATCCCAACAGTGAGATCATGACCTAAGCCAAAATCAAGAGTTGGACAATTAACCGACTAAGCCACCCAGGAACCCCTATCCTCTATTTCTTTAGACTAAATCTACTTCTTATGAGCAGTGACCAAATTATAATTCCATTCATCTCATCTCCTTTACTCCGCCTAATTTTAATCAATATATTATTGTTATTAGTTCTTTTAGTGATCATTGGTATACTTTTGAATGTACCTCTATATCTGTTAATTGATTTATAAGATATAAATGTTATCTTTGACCTTGAATATTAAAAATAAAGAGGGGCGCTGGGTGGCTCAGTCAGTTGGGCGTCCGACTTCAGCTCAGGTCATGATCTCGCAGTTTGTGAGTTCAAGCCCAGCGTCAGGCTCTGTGCCGACAGCTCAGAGACAGGAGCCTGCTTCGGATTCTGTGTCTCCCTCTGTCTCTGCCCCTCCCATGCTCATGCTCTGTCTCTCTCTCTCTGTCTCTCAATAATAAATAATCATTTTTAAAAACTTAAAGATAAAGAAATCAACATCCTTTTGCCACCTTCCATCTTCCTACATCTTCCCTTCTTAGTTTTTGTTAATTTTATAACTTTTGCTGGTATAGTTTGTAATATAAACATTCTGAGTAATATATAAAATAGTTATTAAGAGAATGAGCTCTGGAACCAGACTGCCTAAGTTGGAATCTTGACTTTATCATTTTTAGGTGTGTGACCTTGAGCAGATTGCTTAACAGATATTTATTTGTTTCCTTGTTTTTACAATGGATATAACAATAGGTTCTACCTCACAGGTTTGTTTTCATGATAATGAATGAAAGTATAGCACTAGAACAGTGCCTGACACATAATGAGCATCTAGTAATTATAAGATATTGCATTAATTATTATGAAGTAGATTTCCAGTTTTGTTTTAATCCCAGTTCTATATTTCAACTGACTACCATGTTCAGGTTCTCTGTTCATCTCTTGGTTGCCTAAAATCCATTCTCAAGTAGTTAAGAGACACTAATGGCAGGGGCACCTGGGTGGTTCAGTCGGTTAGGCATCCAACTCTTGATTTCAGCTCAGGTCATGATCTTGCAGTTCATGGGTTCAAGTCCTTGGGCTCCCATGGAGCCTACTTCAGATTTTCCCTCTGCTCCTCCTCTTCTCTCTCTCTCTCTCTCTCTCTCTCTCAAAATAAATAAATAAATAAACCTTAAAAAAAAAGAGAGACACTAATGGGAGTTATAATTTCTAAACCTTTTATGTTCAAAAACATTTGATGCCTTTTACTTGAAAGGAAGTTTAGTATGTAAAATAATAGTACCTACTATTGAGCACTTATTAAAATCACAGGTGATCTGTATTCATTATAATATCATTTTACCTCATAATAATGCTATAATTTTATTTTTATTTTTTTAAGTAAGCTCTATGCCCAATGTGGGGCTTGAAATCACCATGAGATCAAGAGTTGTATGCTGTACAGACTGAGCCAGGCGCCTCCTTCATAATAATGCTATAAGTCAACTATTACGTGTATTATTCATATCCCCTTTCACAAATGAAAAGGCAAGTCACGCTTCCTTTCTCAGACTTTGCTGGCATTGAACCATTATCTAACATTGATGTGGCTGTGGAGAAATCTGAGGCCAATCTCATTTATTTCCCTTTAAAGATGCCTTGATCTTTTTGCCTGAATGCTCAAAGGATTATTTATTTTTGAAGTCTAGTAAAATTCAGTGGGATATGTCAGAAGGGTCATTCTGTGTCGGTTTTCTTGGAACATTGTGTGTTCTTTCAGTCTGTGAAGTGTGCTTTCACTTACACGAAGTTGCCTTGAATTCTACTTTGAATATTTTTTCTTTTCCACTTGTTCCATTCTCCTTCAGGTGGACATGCTGGATATCCTTTATCTTCTGTATCCATAATTTTGCCTCAAATTCTTTTTAGTTCTTTTTAAATTTCCATTTCCTTTTTCTCACTTTTCTTACCTAGCCCTCGTTTAAGTCTAACTGTGTTGTTATCCTTGTCTTCCTTCTTCTTCCGCCCCATTTATAATATGGCTTTAATTTTTAGGATCTTTTCCTTTTCTTCCTTCCTGAGTTCTGCTAGCTTATTTCACAATTCCTTCTGTTATCTCATCATCATTTCTGCTTTGAGGTCTTATTTTTTGAACGGTTTCATTAAGTCCTTTGAATTCACAGCCGTATGCTTGATCTGCTTCATGGCAACGTATTTCTGGAAAATTTATTTTTATAACATTTCATTTCATTTCATTTCCTCCTTTTTCTTGTAGATTTGCTGTGTAGATCTTGGTTTCCTTGGTTATTACTTGTTACTAAACAAAAAGAGTTCTTCCTCAACCAGTTACTTACAGGAAGCAACTGGAGCAGTGAATTGTATTAGTAATGAGGCTGCTATGGTCCAGAGTGTGTGTGTGTGTGTGTGTGTGTGTGTGTGTGTGTGTGTGTGAGAAAAAGAGAAAAAAAGAGAAACATAGAGACAAAAATATTCACATAGATTGGTTTAGCTAATGTTATCTCCCCAGCAGATGCTCATAATATACTTTCCCTCAACCCATTTCATTAACAGACTGCCTCCAACATAGGTAACATTTTTAAGGAATTTATCATTCAGCACTGCCTTGTCCTCTTACTTCATGATGGCAAATAGAGTCCTTGAAAGTTCCCACAACTTGTGCTCCCTTAAACTTTCATTGTAAGTCAGGGTGGTGGTTCTGCCCCTCAAGTGTACCATCTGTTTGGTTCTATGCCAACTTTGAGAAGTAAAATCACAGCAGTTATTTAATCTCAACATACTCTGGACTCTGGTATAATTTTCATTGAATTTGGTAGGCCATCCTCATTAATTGTGCCTTAGGGTTACCTTGGTACCTTATCTTATTAAATATGGAGTTTGTGTTTATTTTCCTTATTTTCTTGTTTTTGGGTGATCTCAAGGATGACAAGATGACATCATGAGCTAATTTTATTTTGTTATTGTAAAATATTTTGGCATTTTTATTTTTAAACGTTTATTTATTTTGAGGGGTGAGGGAGGGACAGGAGGGAGGCAGAGGGAGAAAGAGAGAGAGACAGGCAGACAGAATCCCAAGCAGTCTCCATACTGTCAGCGCAGAGCCCAAATGGGGCTCAAACTCACAAACCATGACCTGAGCCAAAGTCAAGAATTGGATGCTTAACCGACTGAGTCACCCAGGCACCCCATAAAATATTTTGGTACTTTAATTTTTTATTTTAAAATTAGAACCATTTTTTAAGAGTGCCTATAATCTTAGAGCAGGTAGCATACCACCTCAGACCCTGTTAAGTGCGAAAAATAGCTTCCAGTTTTTTGCACAATATAGTCCCAACAAGATCTCTCCTCATCATATAGCAAGTAAGAGCAAAGCTCTGGATTCAAGTTCAAATCTGTCCAAATCCAGAGCCTGAGTTCTTTTCATCATAGAACTACATCTTAAAGAATATAGATATCTCTTTACAGTGTCTTTATTATGTTTCCTCTTATAAACATTTTTCATTAACTACTGTGTTTGTTTCCTGGTTTTTAGTGTGACAAGTACAAGACTGGAGTTATTGATGGACCGGCATGTAATAGCCTTTGTGTTACAGAGACTCTTTACTTTGGGAAATGCTTATCCACCAAGCCCAACAATCAGGTATGGACATTATGAATAAACATTCCAGACTGATAGTGCACTCTACTTTTACCTTAAATTAACGTATTATTAAAAGAATTCTTGAACCAGAGCTTTAGGAAATTTTATATACTTTAATTTTGTATGCTTTGATTCACTCATCCAATAGATATTAATCCTTTATTCCCAGTATATTCCAGACACTTTAGTTGTTAGGAATATAGTGGTAATTGAGATAGATAAGATTACTTCCATTATGGATCTTATATTAATTAATAGTGACTGATTCTGGGGTATGGGATTAGGGAAATGGAAACAGAGGAGTTTTGCCTTTCATCTTTCTGTGTAATATGACTTTAAAAAATTTACTTCTAGCTATAAATGCTTACATTAAGAAACAAGAAAGATCTCAAATCAACAACCTAACTTTACAACTTAAGGAACTTGAAAAAGAACAAACTAAACCCAAAGCTAGCAGAAAAAAATAAGTAATACAGATTACAGGAGAGAGAAATGAAATGGAGAATAGAAAAACAATAGAAAAAAATCAATGAAACCAAAGGTTGCTTCTTGGAAAATATCAACAAAATTGACAAACCTTTAGCTAGATGGTCTAAGAAGAAAAGAGAAGGCTCAAATTTCTAAAATCAAGACTGAAATGGGGATATTACTATTGATTCTATAGAAATAAAACGTATTAAATGAGTACTATAAACAATTGTACACCAGGTTAAATAACCTAGATGAAATGGACAAATTCCTAGAAACAGAAAGCCTACCAAGAAATAGAAAATCTGAATAGACCTACAACTAGGAAGGAGATTGAATTAGTAATCAAAAGTCTCCCAACAAGAACAGCCCTGACCCTTCACTGGTGAGTTGCCTTCACTGGTGAATTCTACCAAACATTTAAATGCTTCTCAACCTTTCCCAAAAAATTGAAAAGGAGGGAATACTTCCTAACTCATTCTGTGAGGCCAGCATTACCCTGATACCAAAGCCAGATAAAGACACTACAGAAAATCTACAGACCTTGTGAACATTAATGCAATATCCTCAACAAAATACTACCCAACCGGGGTGCCTGGGTGGCTCAGTCGGTCAAGCGTCCGACTTTGGCTCAGGCCATGATCTCACAGTCCGTGAGTTCGAGCCCCGCGTCAGGCTCTGTGCTGACAGCTCAGAGCCTGGAGCCTGCTTCAGATTCTGTGTCTCCCTCTCTCTCTGACCCTCCCCCGTTCATGCTCTGTCTCTCTCTGTCTCAAAAATAAGTAAACGTTAAAAAAAATTAAAAAAAAAAAATACTACCCAACCAAAATGAATGTAATAAAAAGATCATACACTGTGACCAAATAGGATTTATTCCTGGAATGCAAGGATGGTTCAAGATACAAAAATCAATCAATTTAATACACTAGATTAACAGAATCAAGGGGAAAAAAACCCTGGGATCATCTCAGTTGATGCAGGAAAAAAGTATTTGACAAAATTCAGTACCCTTTCATGATAAAAATACTCAACAAAGCAGGAATTAGAAGGCAACTACAACATAATAAAATCCATATATGAAAAATCCACAGCTAATTTCATACTTGATGGTGAAAGTCTGAAAGCTTTTCCTTTAAATTCAGGAACAAGGCAAGAATGCCCACTGTTGCCACCTGTATTCAAAACAGTACTGGAAGTTCTAGCCAAACAGACAAGTAAGAGAAATTTTAAAAGGCATCCAAATTAGAAAGGAAAAAGTAAAATTATTTATGTATGCAGATGACATGATCTTTTATATAAAAAATCTTGTTTTGGTAGAAAAACCTTTTATATAGAAAAAAATTGTTAAGCTAATAAATTAATTCAGCAAAGTAGCAGGAAGCAAAGTCAACACATAAAAACCAGTTGTATTTCTATACACTAACAATGAACAATCCACAAAGGAAATTAAGAAAACCATTTACAATAGCATCAAAAAGAATAAAGTACCTAGGAATTAACATAACCAAGGAGGTAAAGGACTTGTACAATGATAACTTCAAAGCATTGTTGAAAGAATTAAAGACATAAACAAATGGAAACATATCCCATGTTCATGAATTGAAAGACTTAGTATTGTTAATCTCTTTCAAAATCCTGATGACATTTTTTGCAGAAATCGAAAAACCCACCCCAAAATTAAAAAGGAATCTCAAATAACCCCAAATAGCAAAACAGTCTTGAAAAAGAACTACAGAGCTGGAGGATTCATATTTCCTGATTTCAAAACTTACTATATAAAGGGGTGCCTGGGCGGCTCAGTCGGTTAAGCGTCCAGCTTTGGCTCAGGTCAAGATCTCACAGTCCATGAGTTCGAGCCCTGCATCATGCTCTCTGCTGTCAGCACAGAGCCTGATTCAGATCCTCTCTCTGTGTCCCTTCCCCACTCACTTGCTGTCAAAAATTAAAAAATAAACAAACATTAAAAAAATACTACACAGCTACAGTAATCAAAACAATGTTTACTGGAATAAAGATAGACATATAGATCAATAGAGTAGAGAGCCTAGAAATAAGCACCCACATATCTGATCAAGTAATTTTTGACAAGAGTGCTATGACCATTCAATAGAGAAAGGAGTCTTTTCAACAAATGGTGCTGGGAAAACTGGATATCCACATGCAAAAGAATGAAGTTGGACCCTTACCTCAATGCCATATGCAAAAATTAAGTCAAAACATATTAAAGACTAAAATGTAAGAACTGAAACCATAAAACTCTTAGAAAAAATATAGGGCAGGGGCACCTGGGTGGCTCAGTCTGTTAAGTGTCCGACTCTTGATTTTACCTCAGGTCATGATCTCGTAATTTGTGAGTTCGGCCCTGTGTCAGGCTCTGCACTCACAGCACAGAGCCGGCTTGGGATTCTCTCTCCCTGTCTCTCTGCCCTTCCCCCTGCCCTGTCTCAAAAATGAATAAATAAACATTAAAAAATTTTTTTAAATATAGGGCAAAAGCTTCATGACATTGGATTTGGCAATGATTCCTTGGCTCTGACACCAAAGGCACAGGCAACAAAAGAAAAAGAGACAAATTGTACTTCAGAAAAATTTAAAATTTTGTGCATCAAAGGGCGCCTGGGTGGCTCAGTTGGTTAAGCATCCGACTTTGGCTCAGGTCATGATCTCATGGTTTGTGAGTTTGAGCCCTGCATCAGGGTCTGTGCTGAGCCTGGAGCCTGCTTCAGATTCTGTGTCTCCCTCTCTCTCTGCCCTTCCCCCACTCATGCTTTGTCTCTCTCTGTCTCTCAAAAATAAATAAATGTTTAAAAAAATTTTGTTTTGGGGCGCCTGGGTGGCTCAGTCGGTTAAGCGTCCGACTTCGGCTCAGGTCACGATCTCACGGTATGTGAGTTCGAGCCCCGCGTCGGGCTCTGTGCTGACTGCTCAGAGCCTGGAGCCTGTTTCAGATTCTGTGTCTCCCTCTCTCTCTGACCCTCCCCCGTTCATGCTCTGTCTCTCTCTGTCTCAAAAATAAATAAACGTTAAAAAAAAATTTTTTTTGTTTTAATTTTGTGCATCAAAAGAATATCAATAGAGTAAAAAGCAAATCCACAGAATGAGAGAAAACATTTGCAAATCATGTATCTGATAAGACGTTAATATCCAGAATATATAGAGAACTTCTAAAACTCAACAACAACAAAACAACCATATTTAAAAATGTACGAAGGACTTGAATAGGCATTTCTTAAAAAAAAAAAAAAAAAAAAAGATACACAAATGGCCAATAAGTACATGAAAAGATGCTCAGCATCACTTGATCTTAGGGAAATGCAAATCAAAATCACAATGAGATACCACTTCACACCCATTAGGATGGCTACTATCCAAAAAATGGAAATTGACAAGGGTTGGTAAGGATGGAGAGAAATTGGGAACCCTTGTGCACTATTGGTGGGAATGTGATATGGCACAGCCATTGCAAAAAGCAATATAGCAATTCCTCAAAATATTAAACATAGAATGATTTTATGATCCAGCAATTTCACCTCTGGGTATATACCTTAACAAATTGAAAGCAGAGTCTTTATAAAAGATATCTGTACAACAATGTTCATATCAGCATTATTCACAGTAGCTACAATGAGGAAGCACTCAAGTGTCTATCAGCAGGTGAACAGAAATGCAAAATGTGGTATATACATATGGGTTATTAGCTTTAAAAAGGAAGAAATTCTGATACATGCTAATACATGGATGAATCTTGAGGACATTATGCTAAGTGAAATAAGCCAGTCACAAAAAGACAAGTTTTGTATTGTTCCATTTATAGGAGATACTTAGATTAGTTAAAACTGTAAAGACAGAAAATAGAATGGTGATGTCAGAGGCTGGGGTGGGTGAGGAGGGGGAGCAGGGAGTTATTATTTAATGAGTATAGAGTTTAACTTTTATGAGATGAAGAGTTCTGCAGATGGATGGTGGTGATGGCTGCACAACATTGTGAATGTAATACCAAAGTGGTTAAGATTGTAAATTTTATGTTTTTAATATTTTGCCACAATTTAAAAACTGGAAAAAATAAAATTCATCATGGTAAAAAATATATGTATTTAAGCACGCATAGCTTTTATAACCTAAAAAAGTTATGGACAAAAGCTCAATCCTAATGTTTTGTTACTTTGTGTGTTTTTATAAGAAGAGGACACTAAAAATACAGTGGTAAAATTTTCTACTTAGCCTAAAGAATAATTTGTCATTCTTTTTTCATATAGATGTATTTAGGGATTTGGGGTAATCTACCAGGTGTTGTGAAATGTCAAATGGAACAAGCACTTCATCTTGATTTTGGGACTGAATTGGAACCAAGGAAAGAAATAGTGCTATTTGATAAGCCAACTAGGGGAACAACTGTACAGAAATTCAAAGAAATGGTCTACAGTCTCTTTAAAGTAAGTATATCCATTCACATGTTGTTAGTGTGAGGCAGTATATTCTTCTGGAAGAGTTGGTAAGACCTCATCCTAAGCCACAAAAATGTTGGTATTCTTTAACCTATATCAAGGTCTCCATCTTGAGGAAATAATTCAAACAAAATGTGTGGAAGATGTTTATATTAACATTATTTATGATAGCTAAAAATATCCAGATATGAAAGGGGAATTCATTAAATTGATGAGCTGCTCTATAGTTTGACACTGTAACTGGTATACATTATTAAAGATGGGGGAGGGGATAAAATTAGTATACATACCCTGATTGCAAATTATTTCTCAAAGATTTAAAGAAATATTCATACAAAGATTAAATATATTAAAAGATAAAAATAGTTACAATTTTGGAAAGAATCTCTTTTTATTGCTGTCATATTTTCACTCAAAATCTTTTTTTTCTGGGGTTACTGGTTGACTTAGTTAAACATTCGACTAGTGGTTTTGGCTCAGGTCACAATCTTGCAGTTCATGGGTTCTAGCCCCACATCGGGCTCTACGCTGAGAGTGTGGAGCCTGCTTGGCATTCTCTCCCCCTGCCTCTGCCCCTCCCCTACTCACACTTCCTCTTTCTCTCAAAATAAATAAGTTTTTTAAAAAATCTTTCTTTTCTTTGAACAGTTTACAGTTTCAGACTATTTATCCCAAGAATCTTCATGGGGAAATACTTTTTTTTTTTTAATTTTTATTTAATAAACACCCAACATGGGACTTGAACTCACAACCCCAAGATCAAGAGCTGCACACCCCTCCAACTGAGCCAGCCGGGAGCCCCAATACTTTTTAACCTTCATCATTGGAATGATATAACTTGAACAAAATAGTTCTATTAATGTATTTAACTACAAAATAGGAGAAAATAATTTTCCATTGACCCACATTATAACTTTGGATATGAGCACATTACACTGCAATTTTGCAAGTCAATGTATAAATAAGACAAAACTAATACTTAGTGTCTTGGATAACTGTATTTATCTATAGGGCCCAAGGGGCTAATGGAAGCTAGGGTGGCCATTTCTTAAAAAAATATATACTTAATGAAGTGGGTTTTACTATAATTATATAAAACATACTTATTCACTTAGTAAGCATTATATTTGGAGATGTATTAAGTTCCTTTATGGAGATTCAGTAATAAGATCATTACTTAGCATAGTAATCCTGTAAAGTTAGTATGTATATTATATGTGAGGTATTTTTCATTCCTTATACACATAGGCAAAGTTGGGTGACCAAGGAAACCTCTCTGAACTGGTGAATCTCATCTTGACGGTGGCTGATGGAGACAAAGATGGCCAGGTTTCCTTGGGAGAAGCAAAGTCAGCATGGGCACTTCTTCAACTAAATGAATTTCTTCTCATGGTGATACTTCAAGATAAAGAACATACCCCCAAATTAATGGGATTCTGTGGTGATCTCTATGTGATGGAAAGTGTTGAATATACCTCTCTTTATGGAATAAGCCTTCCATGGGTCATTGAACTTTTTATTCCATCTGGGTTCAGAAGAAGCATGGATCAGTTGTTCACACCATCATGGCCTAGAAAGGCTAAAATAGCCATAGGACTTCTGGAATTTGTGGAAGATGTTTTCCACGGCCCGTATGGAAACTTCCTCATGTGTGATATTAGTGCCAAAAACCTAGGATATAATGATAAGTATGATTTGAAAATGGTGGACATGAGAAAAATCGTGCCAGAGACAAACCTGAAAGAACTTATAAAGGATCGCCACTGTGAGTCTGATTTGGACTGTGTTTATGGCACGGATTGTCGAACTACCTGTGATCAGAGTACAATGAAGTGTACTTCAGAAGTGATACAACCAAACTTAGCAAAAGCCTGTCAGTTACTCAAAGACTACCTACTGCGTGGTGCTCCAACTGAAATTCGTGAAGAATTGGAAAAGCAACTTTATTCTTGTATTGCTCTCAAAGTCACAGCAAATCAAATGGAAATGGAACATTCTTTGATACTAAATAACCTAAAAACGTTACTGTGGAAGAAAATTTCCTACACAAATGACTCTTAGTTCATTTGGACATCGTGACCATCATAGGAAACTTAACAATTCTAAGGAAAAATTTTGAGCATTAAAAAAATGGCTTCTGACTCAAATCCTTTCCAGTTATACGAAACCCCTTTTCCCTGGTTTTAAGAAGCCATCATCTTAAGATACATATTGATTGCTTGAAGGAATGGCAGGAGGTATAGGATGAACTGATCCAAAGATTAATTCCTGCATTAGAAGCCCTGGTACCTTTCTTCCCAGTACATTCACTGTGTTAACTATTTTGACTAATGACCTAAAATAATGCTGTGAAAAGCCTCATCCCATAAACAGAATATTTCGTAGATTTTACTTAAGCCAAAATACCATTGCTGGAAACATTGCAATGAAGCTGCTGTTTAAAAATATATATATATATATACGTACACTTACTGAAGTCTTAGCATGGTAAAGTTTGCACATTAACAAGAAATTAAGACTGCAAAGCAGGTAGTTACTCCTTTATAAACAGATGTTGGGTTAATAGCATGGTTTGTTGTATTTATAGACCTAAAAACATTTGTTACATGGCTTCAGAATGTTGAGTGGCTCTTATTAGCTTAAAAATAAAAATCCATCAGAAAGTGTTCTACTTGGCAATATGTAATTGCCAAGTTTAGAGGCTGAAACTGGATGAGCTTTCATCATCCTTGATTTGATGGGTCCTTTATAGTGTCAATGAGCAGTCCTTCAAAACTGACTTAAGGCCATCAACTCAATCCAAATCCACAAGTCTGAATTTGAGCTATGGGGAAGTGGGACATTAAGAGGCAGACTCTGAAATCATGGGACTTTTTAATAACAATTTTCCATTTTGAACAGTATTTCCTGTTGGCCAAAGGGCTATTTCTTAAGAGGCATGTAAATTTATTTTTCCATGTGAACTTGATATGCAAGTTAATATTTGTTCATGTTATTTTCATGTTTATTAAGATCTGGCATGTACCTTTCAACATCTCTTTTGAAGGAACCTCTTTTGAAGGAAGACCCAGTATTTTTTGCTCCAAGGTTTCACCTGATTAAAGTGAAATGTTATGTGAACTTCACTGGACAGCCTTCTCTCAAAAATTAAAGCCATTGATGAGCACGTTTTGCTTACTTTAAAATGGTGTAGTTTGAAGGTACCTTTTCTTCCCACTAACCATCTGGTTACAATAAATGAATGGAAGAAATAATTCCTAGTGGATGGTTGGTCTGTTGCTTGCCAGACTTTTTAACGGAGAGCTGTATATCATACAATTAGAGGGACAATGCCTGTCACGGAAACAGAAGCCCAAGAAGCAGGTGTGAACTTTGAGTCAATATGTAAAGTTATACTTGTTTCTTGAAGCAAACAAAAACAAAAACAACCCATCAACTCCTCTGCTTTTATATTTTGACGTTATTTCTTGTAGTTTCATTAACAAGAGGTTAACACAGAAACTGCTGCTTGATGAATAAGTTTATTATTGTCTTTATCTGAAAAATCTTCATAGAAAATTGTGGTTTGGTTTATTAGCTCTCAGCAGCCCGCTCCTGAGCTCTAAGGAAGCTTGCCTTCTTCTGAGCTACCCGGTCTTTCTTCTGGGCAAGAGACATTTTGGGACGGTTCCACCTACAAAACAGAGTAAAATTAAGAGACAAATGTGATTTTTAAAAACCATAGCTAGAGGATAAAAAATAAATATTTAACTTTGAAAAGGACAAGACTGCAACCAGGTCAAACAATCCAAATTCCAATATACCTACTTATGATCATAAGCTAACTTCCCCACACCCATTATTAAAGAGATGCATTAAAAATGCAGTTAACTGGTAGTTATACTGTACTGGGATAGAAGGGGTCAGCTCAGTAAGTAGCTTCTGAGGCTAATACATTTCTATCACCATAATTACTTTAGCAAACCTGGTTCCCCTCACTTCTGCAACATCATGCAGAGTTAGTGATCGAGTTTGCACAACTTCAGTAAGAGTCTGAGTAACACAAAACAAGGCAAGGAACTCCTCCCAACCTCTCTTAAAAAGACAACAGGAGGATGCATACCTCTTCTTTTTGACTTCTTTCTTAGGCTTCTTCTCATAGACTGGATTCTCTCGAATAGCAGCATGAGCTTTCTTATACATCTCCTCCATCTGAAAGAAAGCAAAGCAAACAGTATTTGGTTTCATTTCACATGCCCTACAACAGTCAGGTAACACTGCATTCTACTACTGGCTCTATTTCGTCCTTCTAAACCAGACTGTCAAAAGCAACTAAACTAGGTCAATGCTGGTATCTCCTATTTCTACATGTAACCCACCTTTTCTTTAAAATACTCTGACCTCCCTCCCCTACTTGCGCATTTTCAAAATAAACTTAAAAAAGAAAAAAAATAACAGAGGGCGCCTGGGTGGCTCAGTCAGTTAGATGTCTGACTCTTTAATCTCAGCTCAGGTCATGATCTCTAAAACCCTGCATCAGGCTCTGTGCTGACACTGCGGAGCCTGCTTGGAATTCTTGCTTTCTGCCACCCCCCCTTCCCATGCTCTCTCAAAATAAATACGTTTTAAAAAATAAAATACTGTCTGACCTAAATTCTTTTTGAGAGCACACACATGACACTTAACCAACTGAGCCACCCAGGTGCCCCTGACCTAAATTCTTTTATTCAAGTGAGAATACATGCCAAAACCAAGTATTTAAGATGTTAAGATGAAGAGTATATGGGGCCAACAAGCAATTGCTAAATTCATTTGTGTTCTCCCACATTCCCCCGATTTGTATTTTCCTTCAGTACCTGATTAGATCTTTCAATGCTATACCCAGAACTGCATACCAGGGACCTCTTCTATTACTATTAGGAATCACTAGTATTTGGCAACAGTATTAGGCCTCTGTGGAAACAGAGGTTTGAATTTCCCTAGAAAACCCTGAGACACTATCCAATTAGATCTTAATGAGAATTTTGTTCTAAAATTCATCAAACAACAATGCTGTATCTCTGAACTGTTTCAATCACCACCTCCAAATAAATGACGATGGGTTCTATGGAAGACCAAGTCATGAAGCAGCTATAAAATGCCTGAATGTTTATTATCACAATATAGTAACAAGTAGAGCTCCCTAAAGAATGAGTCACAGTAATCCAAGTCTCTAAAATTACTCATTCAATATGGAGAAAATATCACTACATGCATTTATTTGTATAAAACTTAGCAAAAGACGGGGGGGGGGGGGGGCGCCTGGGTGGCTCAGTCGGTTAAGCAGCCGACTTCAGCTCAGATCATGATCTTGCGGTCCGTGAGTTTGAGCCCCACGTCGGGCTCTGTGCTGACAGCTCAGAGCCTGGAGCCTCTTTCAGATTCTGTGTCTCCCTCTCTCTGACCCTCCCCCGTTCATGCTCTGTCTCTGTCTCAAAAATAAATAAACATTTAAAAAAAAAAAAAAACTTAGCAAAAGAAAATAATGCCAACACTTTCACTGCATGAGATCTCAACTCCCTAAATCCCTCCTCAAAGTTTCTCTTTTATTTTAGGCACTTTATGACAGCTCCCCACTGTATTTAACAAATCTATTCGATGACTTCAAGTGCAGTCATTTAATAAATCTAAGCAACTTGGTCCATTCGTTCCAGGAGAAACCAAGAGAAAATACAACCACGTACATAATGAGTTTAGGTAAAAACCACTTCCTCCTAGGGCAAGTCAAATGTCTGCAGAGGATTTCAGCAGCCATACAGAAAAACAGGCTTCCAGAGATCAAATTAATGAGCTAGCTGGGAAAAGTACATTAGCCTAAGAGTGGTCCGGCTGAAGTACACCACATATATTAGAAAGCATTAAGAAATAGATATCTGAAAGGAGCTTAGGAATTTGGAAAGTTTTGAGCAAGTGTGACATTACCAGAGTAAGAAATGGCTTAGGAAGAAAAATTATGCAGGCCAAGTAGAATCATCACAAGTAAAAGACCTATTAACCACAGCAAATGAGGACAATGTCAATAGTAACATAAAAGCATAAATTTCTGAAAATTATCATGTACTTGAATTACCAACATAAATACTAACCTTTTCTTAGCTCCAAAACTCAAGCTATGTTTATTCAGCCCTAGACTGTGTACTAAGCATACAAATGACAGTGATCTTCAATTACAACTCTACTTAAAAGATTTTCATAACCAAAACTGTGTCAAAATGGAAACTGTTCACTAACAGAAAAGGACATTTGCTATAACCTCCAATTTATATACAACTCCATAAGCTATATAATAGTTTTGTAATAATCAGTGTGATTTTTGTGTTCTGTGCCTATTATCTTCCATTACTACAATGGATTAACAGAGAGCCTTGGAGGTAAAACTTTAGGGCTCATAAATTCTTTTTTTAACGCTTATTTATTTTTGAGACACAGCGACAGAGCATGAGTGGAGGAGGGGCAGAGAGGGAGACACAGAATACAAAGCAGGCTCCAGGCTCTGAGCTCGACGCAGGGCTCAAACTCACGAACAAGATCATGACCTGACCTGAAGGACACTTAGCTGACTGAGCCACCCAGGCACCTCTACCTTGTCTGACTTTTAACTTACCCTTACCCACTATTCCAATTTTCATGTCATCCCATTTTAAGGTAAGGACAGCTCATTTGAGTCCATCTATACCTATTAACATACTCATATTCAACTTGTAGATGTTAACTGGAAATAAAACTACTCATGTACCCACCAAAACCAAGTAGTAAAGCGCTCTATAAACTAACCAATACAGGAATTTTTAGTTAAAATTTTTACCATGTCTGGAGTAACGTTGTTCTTTATGTATTGAGAGAACTGTTTTTTGTAAGCATCTTCATCTTCTTCCATTAGGTAACGCATATAATCTGCAACATTTTGACCCATGATGTGCTTCCGATGTACTTCTGCATTGAATTCCTTGCTTTCTGAATCATAACCAGGGAATCGTTTGGTACTAAAACAAAGTTTTTCATTTTAGTATGTAATGATTGAAATCAGTTCACTAGCAGGAATTCACTTCAGTAGCTGCCATCAGTCCCGTCTTGAAACAATTAATTGCATCATATGCAACCAAAGGACCAACTACTGACTGCTCAGTTAGTGGGATATCATCATTCAGCAGCTGATCTCTGAATTCCCAGATAGAAGAGAAAATCATGCCACAAACACCTTTAAAAGTCACAAAATGAATCAAGTTTCTACCACTATCAAGTTAGTTTTCCATATTAGTATAGGAAATGGTTTCAAAACTGTTCCCCCCCAAACCCTAGAATCTCTCAGTGGTGCCTCAGAGTACATGGGGATAAGTGATTTGTTCAAGACCACATCTAATAGGTGCTTTGCAAGAGATCTGCATGTCCCACCATTATAAAAGTTCCAGTTAGGTTACATTTCACAGGCTAACCTCTCCAACGCCAAAACCTATAGCCAGATAAAATTTTGGTTAAGTCACCAACTACTTAAATAACCTTACGAGGCTAATAATAAATCATGTCTTAAAGATGCATCTATTCAACAATAACAAAAATCATTAACTTAAACCAAAGGAACTACCAAATTAAAATCACCTACTTAGCCTCTAATGATCTACAATCTTATTTCCAGTGGAAAGTTTGGGAATTTATCTTAAGCCTTTTCTCAAAATCTTTTCCTGGAGTTGACAGTTTCCCATAACTGAATAAAGCAATTTTCATTCTGAATGAAAAGAAAATGCACTGGGAGGGGAGTGAACTTGAATTCCTCATTTCTAACCAAAACTAAGCCACAACACAAAAGCTAGTGGTTTCAACCCTGGCTTTTCTGCTACTGGCTCTAAAACCTTGAACGAATCATTTACCTCTGAACCTCAGTCTCATTTATGAAATACGTTACAATTCCTTCCTGCCCTGCCAGGTTCCTTTTGCATAGTATTAAGCATATAGCAGGTACACAATGATAGCTTCCTATTATTTTAATTGATTCAGTAATCTCCAGAGTCCAACCAGTTAGAAATGGAAATACTGGAGTCTAAACAATGAAGATTTGAATACTATTACCTGTGAGGAATAGACAAGCCTCCATCCACAGCTCCCTTGAGGGCCCCAAAAACTTTATTTCCAGTAGTAGTTCTGGCAAGACCTGCATCCAAATAGCAGGTGAAGGCACCAGGTTGACCATCAATGCTTTCCACATTGTATTCATCTCCAGTCACTTCTACTTGGCCTTCATAGATCTTATCCATGCCAAACCTATTGAGAAGCTATTAACAAAAAAGCCAGTCTAAATATATTTAAACAATTCTAACATCCAATCACAACATTAATGACCTGACGAGAAGAAAAAATTTCCTTCCAATTCACTTATCCCTTTGTACCAACTTACTTTTAAATATTAAGATGCTACAAAAAGAAACTTCAGACCTTCGAATTTATAACAATTTTGTCTTGTAGCTTCTGTACCTTTGCTACATGTCCATACTTGATTTATGTAGCCATCAATTAAGATGTAACCATGCTGTATGTATCTACTCAAGGGAGATATTCTCCACATTTCTTCAGTCTTATTTGGCTACAATAAAATTCAACTATTTATGTTATCACACATGTAGTTTTGATTAATTTAATTAAAATCTTAGGAGGAGGATCCTGGGCAGAAGAGAACATCTGGAGAGCTCTACTCTCCAAAGACATTACATCAATAAGGGTGACTCCTCTGCTAGTACATCTAACTAGAACTTCACCACAAGCAGTGTGAGTTTGTACCACATTGTTCTCATATATAAGGACGATACTTCCCACTCCTACTCAAGCATATTTATAACCAATGAAAACGTGGGTCCTTGGGGCGCCTGGGTGGCTCAGTCGGTTAGGAGTCCGACTTCGGCTCAGGTCACGATCTCGCGGTCCGTGAGTTCGAGCCCCGCGTCGCGCTCTGTGCTGACTGCTCAGAGCCTGGAGCCTGTTTCACATTCTGTGTCTCCCTCTCTCTCTGACCCTCCCCTGTTCATGCTCTGTCTCTGTCTCAAAAATAAATAAACCTTAACAAAAAAAAAAAAAAAAAAGTGGGTCCCTAACAATGACGCATGCTTAACATTTCCAATGCAAAACAAGATCGGTAACAGAAAACAAAAGGCAAAAAAAATCACATTTGCATCTACTTTCCACGTATTATAGGAAATGCTGCCACCCAAAGGCAAAAATGATTAAAAAAACTGAATCCCATACCCATGCCTGCTCACCCTCCCCAAATTTAAAACATTGTTTCTCAAAATTAACATGTGTATAACCTGGACATCCTATTACAGATTACAGGAGTGAGGAGTGCAGCCTGCATTTTAAATATGCACTGATGGTCAGAAAATCTATACCTCTGAATAAAGGTCTGCAACATCCAACAAGGCAATAATTAACCTACAGATGGCTATTTAAAATTGTTTAAATTCAGTGCTTGCTTCAGCAGCACATATACTAAAATTGTTTGAATTCAGTTCCTCAACAGCACCAGCCACATTTCATGTGCTCAACATCCACATGTGGCTAGTGGCTATCATTCTTTGGTTTATACTCTAGTGATCTAGATCCACCCCACACGGTAAAAAAACAAAACCTATCTCCCCAGAGTACTAGAAAACTGTGTAGTCTCAAACTTTGTATTTATAAAATTGTCTTCCCTGATGATGACCTTGTAAGCAACAGCACAACAACAGGCACTTCCCAGAAGCCACAGCTGAGAGTATCTTATTCATGTGTGAACATCTACCTGGCAGACAACTCTTAACAATGAGTTGTAAAACATCAAAGTTATCTTCTACATACCCTGCGGGCCAGCAGCAGGCCAGTACAATATGCTGCAGCATAATTTGTCAGGCCAACCTTCACACCATACTTTGGGAGTTCATGAGCATACGCTGCACAAACTATCATGTCTCCTTCTATACGGGCATAAGCAATCTGTAAGAGAAAAAACCAGATTAGTAATCTGTATTTTCAATTGTTTGATTACTTGTCCTAGGTGCCTTCTTTTTCAAAGGACTTAAAAAAAAAAGAAAAAGCCGGACACAAATTACAACACTTAGAATCTGTCTTTGTTAACCTTACCAATGGGAGTTTATGGTTTGGTCAACTATAGCAGATAGGTTTTCTGTAAATGTTTGTCATAATATCACAAATTGAACTATAAGTACCACACATACATTGAACATCAAAATGCCTTTGGAATAAAACTGTTGTTCTTTCCAAATACTGAAAAGACTTAGCTGCATTAGTCAATGGATTAAAGAGGCATCATGAAAAAGTCAAAAAAGGAATCTATCATTATTTCAAACATCTTTTGAACTAAGCATAGCTAGGTCCAACAATGCTTCTAATACCTAATGTTTAGTTATCTGAACTTAGGGATGAAGGAACTGTTAGTTTGCCCAGAAAACAGAGGTGTGCCTGCAAAAGCTCAGCAAATCATTAACTGTGAAAAATTTTCCCTAAATGTAAAAGCCCAGAAAACTAGCTTCTAGGAGCAAACTACCGTTTTCTGGATGTCTTTTATGGGAAAGACACCTTCATACAGATTTATCAAAGCCTATTTCAAGCAATGAACAGAAATAAAAACAATCTTAAAAGCCTAATTTAACCTCCACAACTATCTCTTCAATAAGCAGTGGTATTGTGGCATATAAGGCCATACAGCACAAGTCAGGATTTAGTCCGTTAACAAATTCTATTACTCTCTTGGAACTGGAAAATGCAAGAACATACTTGGCCTCAAATTTATCCTCCTACCCCTTCAAGAATAGTATATACCCTAGATTTCTCCAATCCTCTCCCCCACCATTAGAAAATGGGATTAAACTAGTTTGGTCAGGATTGTCAAACATGGCCAATTTTTCAGTTGAGTATTTTAATGTACCAATCCCTCCTGTGCTCCAACTTCAGGCCTACTAAAAGAAAAACACTACTCAATGTTTTTAAAATGCCAGGCACTAGAGAGCCTCTAATCCATACATGTGTTTTGCCCCCCAAGTACAACTTCTCCAGCATTCAGTTAAAGAGGGTGAGGTTTACCATCTGTTGCTTGAGTTCTGAATACAACTTACCTGACAAATGATATCTCTGTTGGTTACGCGAACTATCATCCTGTATTTAGGTGTGTTGTACTTATTTTTATCCTGAATTACCAAGCGTTTCCGGGCATAGTAATCAGTTTTACCCTCTGGGGGGGAAAAATAGCAATTTAAGAAAGTCTGTTCCACTGCAGAATCTTCTAATATTGTGAACATGAGTAACTGACCATACCTCGTCTTCTTCTAAATTTCACTTGGTATCTCTTGAAGTAAGCCTTATTCTTGACAACTTTAACAAACCCCTTTAAGAATAAAAGAACATTATTAAAACTTTGATAAATGGCTTACGATATTTTTGATATCTGCGCTAACTCTGTAACAAAACAACACTTCAAGAGTGAATCCACACAACTGTCACTTTTGTAGAGTCCAGTTTCTCAAACCAGAGGGTCAAGACTCACTTTTTCTACTTCCCATCAATCACTTTTCCAAAGCATTGCTCTAGACAGCAATCTTGCCTAACGTCAGTTTGTTCCAAACACCATACGTCTCATTTTGAGAACCTAACCTCGTATTTCCTGCACTGTCCACGCACGTTTTCCAAAAGCCTCAATTACTTGCCACAAAACTCATCTGGTCAAGGGCATATTTAGCAATTACTCCCGATTAAAAGAGCACTATCCCCCTCGAACCAAAGCAACGCCCCATCCCCCAAATCATTAAAAACTAGTGCCAGCAACAGTCTAGAAACAGAGGCAGGAGGCACCTACCAACTAAAGGAGCTTTCTTTCGGGGCTCAGAAAAGTCACAGCCTCCAGGCTGACTGTTAAGTTTAAAAGCCACCTCTGGAAGACCCACCGACCCAAGACCCTCCCGAAAAAACCACGGAGCAGTCAGGGCTGGATGAGTCCGAGGAGCCGCAGCCCATCTCCTCAGGCATCCCCAGCTACTCACGGGACCGACTGCATGCAATCTTCCCCACCTGCTGGTGCCCCTTCGGACAAGCCGGCACTATCCCCGCAGCCTGTCTACGAAAATCATCCCCCTCCTCAATCCGCCGCCCCGGCTCCTGATTTTCTTCGTCAACCCCTCCCCCAAGCTTGCGCGCCGGGCGGCAGCCATTAAGGCCACGCTGGGAGCGGCAGCCCTACCTCAGCAGAGCCCACTATCGAACGCCATCCAACCCCAGCGCCGCGCGAAACGGATCCTAGGCTGGCGTTTGAGCAAGGACAGGGAACCCCCGTGCATCCGTAGCCCCGATTCCAGATATCCACTCACCATCCTGCGGAACAGAGACCGGCGTCCGCGGCTCGCCACAGACCAGCAGGCCCAGCAGCGCTCCGCGGGGGGAAAAGGCCTCAGTCCGTGCGCAGGCGCAGTATGTAGCACTGATGATCACGCGAGCGACGTATGGAAGAGAGAGCGCGCCGGCCCTAGTCGTGCGGAGTACTGCCCCCATCTGGCGGGAGGACCGATGCTGGACTTCGCCGGTCAGTAACAAACCTTCAAAGCCACCGAGTCCCCAAACTCCTGGCTGGAAATCCGGTTGGGATAGGCGGTAAGTAGCAGGGAGGATTATAGAAGTTGTCAGTTTCATATGCTAAGAAGTTGTTTCGTAACGAATATATATGACTTTGTAAATAGGAAAAAAAGTTTAAAATTAAATAGAATGTATTTGCTGTGGAGCTCGTTTGCACCCTCCAGGACTCTACCTCCTGGACCTGGACTACTCATCCGGGTCCAGGTCATACAGGATCTCTTCAGGAAGCCTTGTCCCAGTACTTCAAACCTGAGTGAGGAAGGAGCCTCTCTTCTGCCTTCCCACAGCACCTTCAAATCTGCTTCAGCCTACCCTCCCCTGTAAATACCCTGAGGGTGGGCCCTGAAGTCCCAGTTCACCCTTGAATTGCCTAGCACAATGCTGGCATTCAGTAAGTGCTTGGTGTTTGTTAAATGGTAAAAGAACTACTTACTGCACCCCTTTACCTCCATCATCTTTCTTGATCCCTGACAGCTTCATTCTTTTTCCCTCCATCACTCTGAGCTAGTCAGCTTAATTTTTCTCTGTAAGTACTTTTTTTTTCATTCTCTCAAAACTAATTGAAATTAAGGAATAAGCTGTTCCCTTTCCGTGTTCTACACACGCAGACTGAGGAGAACCGATCAACAAGCACCAACCAAACAAAAAAGCGCCTCAAGAGAAAGTACTCCCTTATCTAATAGCATTTCAAAGGTGGTCGTTGGGCTATTGCACGAGAATCATTTGAGTACTGGTTAAAATGCAGATATCTGAATATCCCACCTTTCCTGAATCAAACTTGCTGGTTTGGTCCCAGGAATCTCAATTTTTAATTTGGCCTCAATCTCAATCAATGCAGGAGGTCTCAGGAAAGCAGAAAACAAATCTTATTTTGTCCAGTAATGGAATTTACTGATGCTACCAGGAAAAGAAAGCGAATTACTTACCAGCACAGCTGCTTAAAATATTCCCATCTTCAGAATGAGTGTTAACTCTATACCCCCATCATTCAAAATTTAAACTTACTCTTGGGAAGTGAATGTACATATAATTAATCTAGCAGGAAAAACTCAGTGTGCAAACTGCTCAATATCAGAGCAGGGAGGGTCTGTCAAACAGAATGACAAGGTTAAGTGGCTCCAAAAAACTGCCACTGGACTAAACTAAAATTATGATACTAATTTCCTCTGGTTTCATTTGTAACTTCTTATATAACAGGAAAAATGTACATCGAGTCCACTCTGGCCAATGTCAAC
Source organism: Panthera uncia (assembly GCF_023721935.1). NCBI lineage: Eukaryota > Metazoa > Chordata > Mammalia > Carnivora > Felidae > Panthera > Panthera uncia. The sequence continues at coordinate 27,348,778 of NW_026057585.1, forward strand.
AGAGCTTTCAAGGAGAAATGTTAAAACATTCACGGACAAGTGTGGTTCAATCTTTGCCAAGTGGCTTCTGGAAGTACAAGGAAAGAAGTATATAACTTATATTTATAGAAAATAAAGATCTTCATTTTGGTGTTTCATTAATTTATTAGCCTCTGAAAGGTGCCACATGTCTTTTTCAGGCCCTGCTTACTCTGGAGAGTGGAAGGATCAGAAGGGAAATCTACCTGGAAATAGGCCCACCCCTAATTTTACATGTTTTAGGGCAAGAGTATGTATGAAGGCCCACATATCATGCAGCTGAATATTTAGAAGTTATGAAGCAACCTAACACATTGTTGAATTAAACATTGTTTTATCCTCCTTGTACTTCTTCTTACGTTATTAGTCTTCATAACAACAAAATTAAAAATATATGCCCCTATTGCCTTTGGCTGCAGCTGGGGGTCTATAGCAAGTATTGGCTGGCTCAGCCAGTGCAGATGGTGATACCAGGAGCCAGGGGAACTTGTTTAGCACCCTTACCTAACATAATCTTGTTCAAGTGGTAAAAGTTAAAATTCACCAGCAATGGACCAGTCAACGTTTTGTGCCTCCTGATATGATGCATTGAGAAGAACACAGAAGTTACTTGCTACCAAATTTATGTAATTTAATCTAATTACATAATTTAACTATTCTGATATGTGATGAACTGCAAACAAACTCAAACTGAGGGACATTCTACAAAGTAAGTGGTCTGTATTCCTCAGAAATTACAAAATCATGACGGATAAGGCCAGACTGAAAGAGACCAAAGTGATTTAACAGCTGAATGAAGTATGTGATCCTGGAACACATCCTGGATAAAAAAGAAGATGAAAAGGAAGACTTTAATTTCTTTTGTACAAAGGACATTCTCAGAACAATCAATGAAATTTGAATGGAGTCTGTGGATTAGATGGATTAGATGGTAGTAATAGATCAATGTTAACTTGATAGGTACACCATGGTTATCTATAGGTGTTCTTGATTTTTAGGAAATATACTCTGAACTATTTTGAAGTAATGGGCATTATGTTTGCAACTGACACTCAGTGTATGGCTCAGGAAAAAACCACATGTGTGTGAATACACATACACATATATGTTTGTAAAGAGGAAAAACAATAAAGCAAATATGTTAAAATGTTAACAATGGGGAATCTGGGAAAAAGACATATGGAAATTCTTTGTACTATTCTTACAAACAATTTGTGATTGTGAATTTCAAAATAAAAACTAAAACAACAATTCTTGCTGGAGTGGGAAATACTTTTTATGATTTGAAATGAGAGTGAACTCAATTTTATGCTATATGTCAAACATATATTACAAATAGAAACTCAGCAATTTTATTTATTGTAGTGATGGTTTCACACCAAAATACGAAAAGATTTCTATGATGTTACCCATATATTATAATTTTGAGATAACTACTTACTGCCCTAATCAGCTGTACTGTTCTGTACTGTTACCAACTTTAATAATTATAATCAAAAACATCTTAAGTTATTTCAAAATGTTTTTTTCTTTGCAATTGACTTTTGCTTTATTTGAACTTATACACTGAAGGATAGCAAATAGTATGAACTACCTTATGGTTGGATACCCTTAATTGATATTAATCCATTAGAAACATTTTAAACATTCTAAACCTATACTTTTATGTAGGAAAAACTAATTATCCTCCCTCAATAAAAGAATAAACTTTCTTTTTAAAATATAAATCTGTGGTTTTTATGGAACTGAAAGTCAGTAAAATACCAAAGGCAACCAAACATAATTATGATCACCACCATAATTATGTCTGGGTGTTCTGTTGATAAGCTATTGATGTTTGAATGACTGATAAGATAAAGACATACAAAATTAATGAATTTATTGCATAAAAGTTCTGTTTCATATCTTCATTTCAGCAAAATTTCTATGTTGTTATCACTAAGATACCACACCATTTGTGTTCTACAGATAGTAATGCCAACTTGGACAGTCTTTCTTGGGTCATTGATGTGCTTATGTAATTTTTGTTAATTTCAACTAGGAGAAATTTTGTTTTGGTGAAGCAAGAGAAACTGGAATTTTAAATAAAATTTATAAAACAATACACTATTTAGATTTGGAAATGAACCATGATCTTTACATATCACATTCTAACAATGTAATGATGTCATATAAGATAAATTATTATCTTCAATAGAATACAATAGAAACTATTACTAGATTTAAAAAATTGTTTAGTGTTTATTTTAAAAGAGAAAAGAGTGTGTGTGCATGTGCACACATGCAAGCAAGTGGGGGAGGGGGAGAAAGAGAGAGAGAGAGAGAGAGAGAGAGAGAGAGAGAGAATCCCAAGCAGGCTCTATGCTGTCAGTGCAGAGCCCAATGCAAGGCTCCATCCCTTGAACTGTGAGATCATGACCTGAGCTGATATCAAGAGTTGGATGCTTAACTAGCTGAGCCACCCAGGTGCGCCTAGATATTTTGGTATTGTCATATAACTCACTTTTATTGTGATTTTTACTGTCTCTTACAGTAGTATCCATATCCACACACATTTTGTTATTCTTCTAATATTTCAATACTATGGTATGATAAAGAACAACAAAAATATTATGTTGCTCAATTTGCTCAAATGTTTTTACCATCAAACTATACATTGGTCTATCAAGGTCAGAAAATAATCTCCATAGAAATTAGTTTCAGGTTTATTTGTACATGTATTTTCTTCTTCACAGCCACAGAAACTTTTTTGTTTTCTTGTTCTAATTTCTTTATATTTAATTAGAATGTCACATTTATTGAATATTTCTCATGCAGTTATATTTAAATTAGAAAAAAATTATCTAGGGGTACCTGGGTGGCTCAGGGGGGTTAAGTGTCCACCTTCAGCTCAGGTAATAATCTCATGGTTCATGGGTTCGAGCCTTGTGTCAGGCTTCATGCTGGCAGTCTGGAACCTGCTTGGGATTGTCTCTCTTCCTCTCTCTCTGCCCTTCCCCAACTTGCACTTTCTCTCTCAAAAGAATAAACTTTAAAAAAAAGAAAAAATTGTCCAAAATTTTAATCCTTTTAAGAATTAGATGTGTTTGAAAAAAAAAAAAAAAAAAACTCTGGAAAACAGTGTGGAGGTTCCTCAAAAAATTAAAAATAGACCTACCCTATGACCCAGCAATAGCACTGCTAGGAATTTACCCAAGGGATACAGGAGTATTGATGCATAGGGGCACTTGTACCCCAATGTTTATAGCAGCACTCTCAACAATAGCTAAACTATGGAAAGAGCCAAAATGTCCATCAACTGATGAATGGATAAAGAAATTGTGGTTTATATACACAATGGAGTACTACGTGGCAATGAGAAAGAATGAAATATGGCCCTTTGTAGCAACGTGGATGGAACTGGAGAGTGTGATGCTAAGTGAAATAAGCCATACAGAGTAAGACAGATACCATATGGTTTCACTCTTATGTGGATCCTGAGAAACTTAACAGAAACCCATGGGGGAGGGGAAGGAAAAAAAAAAAAAAAAAAAAAAAGGAGGTTAGAGTGGAAGAGAGCCAAAGCATAAGAGACTCTTAAAAACTGAGAACAGGGGCGCCTGGGTGGCTCAGTCGGTTGAGCGGCCGACCTCGGCTCAGGTCATGATCTTGCGGTCCGTGAGTTCGAGCCCCGCGTCGGGCTCTGTGCCTGGAGCCTGTTTCAGATTCTGTGTCTCCCTCTCTCTGACCCTCCCCCGTTCATGCTCTGTCTCTCTCTGTCTCAAATAAACGTTAAAAAAAAAAAAAAAAATTAAAAAAAAAAAAAACTGAGAACAAACAGGGTTGATGGGGGGTGGGAGGGAGGGGAGGGTGAGTGATGGGTATCGAGGAGGGCACCTTTTGGGATGAGCACTGGGTGTTGTATGGAAACCAATTTGAAAATAAACTTCATATATTGAAAAAAAAAGAATTAGATATGTTTGAGTTTTGAATACCTATATTACTACCAAAAGCAAGTAATACTATATATCAAATAAATAGCACAAATTCAAAATTCATTTTTCATCCAAAGACTCTGATTTGCTCTTTATTTAAACACCTTCTATTCTTGGGGCGCCTGGGTGGCTCAGGTCATGATCTCACAAATCGTGAGTTTGAGCCCCGCATCGGGCTCTGTGCTGACAGCTTAGAGCCTGGAGACTACTTCAAATTGTATGTCTCCCTCTCTCTCTGCTCCTCCCCCGCTCATGCTCTGTCTCTCTCTCTCCTTCAAAAAAATAAATGAAAACATTTAAAAAAATTTTTAAACACCTTCTAATCTTTCACTTTACTCTTCTAGCATCTCTTTACTCACTAGCATCTCATGTCTTGTTTAAATCAGATCTACTGTTTTAACATGACGAATACCTCTGGAACCAGGAACTGGAACATGAAGGTACACAAGAAAATGGAATTGGGGCTCTACTCAGACATGAAACTTTGTTATACCAGAATTTGGGGGTGGGGTTCACATTACCACAAAGAAGGGATTTGACAAGTTAATTTGTTTTCTTTGTTTTCTTCCTCTTTCCTAAAAAAGTTTCCATTACTCAAATCCTCCTGCACTCCAAAGAGTGTCTATTTCAAATGTCAACAGCAGCACAAACCCAAAACTTCCATGACATTCAGATACAATTGCCTTTTGTTTCAAGGACATAGCACAAGAAAAGTGGAATGGTGTTTCCCTGGGGCCTGGAAGGTGTTGATTACCAAGACAGAAGCTTAGGGTTTCTGGTCAGAGCCGAATGTTAAATCCTAGGAGAGAGAGAGAGAGAGAGAGAGAGTGAGAGAGCCATAGCCATGCATTTTTAGTAAGTTTACTTTTCTATGCGTTTTGTGATCTGCAGGGTATTATAAAGGCCAGGGCCAGGGCAAGAGCCCAGGTGAGGGCCCCTCTTGCTGGGTCAAAGGGAGGTATACTTCAGGAAACTTCATATCCACCAAAGATCACAGGATTTGAAATGTCTGAGCCCCTCCTGTTGGAGTGCTTTGCTGGAATCATCTCAGTGACTCAGACTTGACTGGGGGATTAGTGAGTGGGGATAAAAGAGGGGGCTGTAGGGTTTCTATACCATAGAAATAGCAAGAATCTATTGAGAACCTACAATGTGCCACAGTCTATGCTGAGCGTTTATTACAGTATCTCGTTTAATCTCAAAACCACTCTAGTAGATAGTATTATTACCCTCATTTTACCAATGAAGAAATGGATGCCACAGCCAATCATAACAGAACACAGATGGCTATCATCAGTAATTTTCGGATGTGAGCCTGCCTTAAAACCATGCTAAAAAGGGCACCTGGGTGGCTCAGTCAGTTAAGTGCCCGACTCTTGATTTCGGCTCAGGTTATGATCTCACAGTTTGTGGGATTGAGCCCTGTGTCGGTCTTTGCACTGACAGTACAGAGCCTCCTTGGGATTCTCTCTCTTCCTCTTTCTCTGCCCTTCCCACATTTGCATGCTCACTCTCTCTCAAAATAAATAAATAAACTTTAAAAAATTGTGCTAAAAGAGGGGCTCTAAATATTCATAAGCCTGTATATTTGACTTTGGAACATATTCCATAATGGTTTTTTGTATGACTAAGATGTAAACATTCTTTGGCTTAGACTAACTATAATTAATTCTGTTTAGAAATAAAGGTGATGGAAATGCAAGCTGGTGCAGCCACTCTGGAAAACAGTATGGAGGTTCCTCAAAAAACTAAAAATAGAACTACCCTATGACCCAGCAATTGCACGAAAAGGCATTTATCTACGGGATACAGGTGTGCTGTTTCGAAGGGACACATGCACCCCGTGTTTATAGCAGTACTATCAACAATAGCCAAAGTATGGAAAGAGCCTAAATGTCCATCGATGGATGAATGGATAAAGAAGATGTGGTATATATATATACAATGGAGTATTACTCAGCAATCAAAAGGAATGAAATCTTGCCATTTGCAACTATGTGTGTGGAACTGGAGGGTATTATGCTAAGCGGAATTAGTCACTCAGAGAAAGACAGATATCATATGACTCACTCATATGAGAACTTTAAGATACAAAACAGATGAACATAAGGGAAGGGAAACAAAAATAATATAAAAACAGGGAGGGGGACAAAACAGAAGAGACTCACAAATATGGAGAACAAACTGAGGGTTACTGGAGGGGTTGTGGGAGGGGGGATGGGCTAAATGGGTAAGGGGCACTAAGGAATCTACTCCTGAAATCATTGTTGCACTATATGCTAACTAATTGGGATGTAAATTTTAAAAAATAAAAAATTCAACAAATTAAAAAGAAAGAAAGAAAGGTGAAACTACAGCCCATAAAGTGCTTATCATCTTCTGAACCTGGAGCTTCACAAAATTCCAGGAAAAGAGGTACAAAACTCTGGTCAGTATTAACTAAGAGACATATTCTTGTTCACCAGATGAAACCCATAGTTTTAGAATTAGGAGGGAAACTCTTGAAGCCTGAAGAAGGCAGTCCCAGGAGAAATCTGGGAAGTCCAGGATCACTTTATTAGATGGTTAGTTAACATATGAAAGTCAAAATATTTATTTTGGTTTTTTTAATGAAAATACTCATCTTTAACATTTTTAAATGTTTATTATTTTTGAGAGAGAGAGAGACAGAGTGAAGGCAGGGGGGGACAGAGAGAGAGAGGGAGACACAGAATCCAAAGTAGGCTCCAGGCTCTGAGCTGTCAGCATAGAGCCTGAGTTCAAAGCTGGGCTTGAACTCACAAACCGCGAGATCATGACCTGAGCCAAAGTCAGATGTTTAACTCACTGAGCCACCCAGGTGCCTTGAAAGTCAAAATATTTAAATGACTCGGAAATATTTAGATGGTTTCTTGAAGACTAGGTTTATTATATGTTATTAAGAAAAAGTTAGAAATGTCTAAGAATTGCTAAACTTTAGAAGAGCTACTTTAAGGGCAGTTATCATCTGTCCTGCTTGCCTAAAAAAATCTCTTATTGCTACAAGATTGAGGGGGTATGAAATAAAGGCAAAGAAGCAGCTAGCTAGGAGTGTGTTAGGTGGTAAGAAAGCTACCTGGGAATTAAAAGTATGTGTCTACACATCATTCCTGGGATCATCAAAAGTGATGGTCTTATTTTGCTTGTTCTTCACGTCTAATAATATATGTTTAATGACTAATTCCATAAATCCTTTTGAGATTCCACTTATTAACTGACACTAATAATATTTGTTTCCCTCTTCAGTTACTTTGGACATATATAAGGTGGACCCAGTGAAAGCTGACCAAGTACTTTGGGAGAAACATTATAAATTATTGTGGCTGATTCTCCCCATCGCACATGACAGTAAAGCCAATTTCTGGATTCTTCCTGTCTCCCAGGCCAACTTCTTCAAGGAAAGATTGCAAACAAACAAACAAAAAAGGTGTAATTATATCTATTACAGACAACTTCAAAGTGATGGTCATAATGCTCTGAGTCATTCCTATATTTCTGTGTGTGGTCAGCATCTTGGAGAGTCTGTGCTTAAAGGCACAGTGTCTTGAAGGGCACTTGAAGGGCACATCATAGCCATTAGATGAGTTTATGAATACATATAACTACTCCAGGAGCTCTAATGGAGGAAACAAGACAAGCACATAAGATGAACTTCTTATAGAGCAAATAACACCAAAAACTTTAGAGTCATACTTGATGCCACTCTTAATCAAGTTCCACATCCATAAAGTACATGGCTGTACTTTAAATATATGTATTACTTCTCATGTCCTCGTCCAAGCTGCCATTATCTATTACCTAGAATATTGCATTAACCTCTTAATAGGTCTCTCTGCTTTGAACTTGTTACTCCTACAATCTATTCTCCAGACTGCTTTTTAAAAAAAATATAAGTCAGGGTGCATCTGGGTGGCTTAATTGATTAAGCATCCAACTCTTGGTTTGGGCTTAGATCATGATCTCACAGTTCATGTGATTGAGCCCCACTTCAGTCTCCATGCTGATAGCACAGAACTTGCTTGGAATTCACTCTCTCCCTCTCTCTGCCCCTCCCCTGCTCTTACTAGTGTGCATACTCTCTCTCTCAAAATAAACTTAAAAATTATGTGTATATATATGTATATATATATATATATACATATACATATATATACACATGTCAGAATATGTTGCCAACAGACACATGAAAAGATGCTCAACATCACTCATCATCAAGGGAATACAAATCGAAACTACAATGAGATATCACCTCACACCTGTCAGAATGGCTAAATCAAAAACACAAGAAACAACAAGTGTTGGTGAGGATGTGGAGAAAAAAGAACCCTTGTGCACTGTTGGTGGTAATGCAAATTGGTGCAGCCGCTATGGAAAACAGTATGGAGGTTCCTCAAAAAATTAGAAATAGAACTACTCTGTGATCCAGGAATCCCACTACTGGGTGTTTACCCAAAAAAATGCAAAAACACTAATTTGAAGGGATACATGCGCCCTGTGTTTATTGCAGCATTATTTACAATAGCCAAATTATGGAAGCAACCCAAGTGTCTGTCTATAGATGAGTGGATAAAGAAGAGGTGGTATATATACACAATGCACAATGGAATATTATTCAGCCATAAAAAAAGAATGGAATCTTGCCATTTGCAAGAAGATGGGTAGAGTTAGAGAGTATAAAGCTAGGTGAAATAAATCAGTCAGAGAAAGACAGATACCATATGATCTCAATCATGTGGAATTTAAGAAAGAAAACAAACAAGTAAATGGAAAAAAAAGAGAGACAAACAAAGAAACTGACTCTTAACTGTAGAGAACAAACTGATGGCTACCAGAGGGGAGATGGGTGGGAGAAATAGGAGATGGGTATTAAAGGGTACACTTATTGTGATTAAAGAGAGAGAGAGAGAGAGAGAGAGAGAGAAGAGAAGAGGAGAGAAAGGAATATGTCACTTTTGTCCTCAAACTCTTTCAATGGCCAAAGTGTTCATTACAGCCTATGCAGCCCTATATGCTCTGCCCCCACACCCCATGTTTCTTTGACTTCATCTCAAGTCCTTCCATCCCCCTTTTTTTTTTTTTTTTTTTTTTTTTTTTTTTTTTTTTTCATCCCTTTCTTATTCTACTCCAATTTGCCAGCCTCTAAGCCACTCCTATCTTAGAGTCTTGGCACTAATTATTCCCTCTGCCTTGATTGTGCGTCCCCTAGACGTTCATTTGGTGTGCTGCATTACTTTCAGCTTTCTATTCAATTGTCTTTTTTTTTTTTTTTACATAAAGGCATTTCCTAACAATTCCATCTAAATTAGAACACTCCATCATTCTTTATTCCCCACATTCTGCTTTTTCACCATAGCAATTATTACCTCCTAGCAGTTATAAATTTGTTTATTTGCTTATAGTCTGTCTGCCTTTCCTACTACAAACATTTCATGAAGGCAGAAAAGGGACATGTTGAGGATAGAGCATGAAGAACAGAGCTTGGTATGAAATTAATTGAGTAAATGAGATAAATATGATATTATAATCCATAATTCATATGAATTCATATATAGACACTATAAAATCTGATCATTTATTCTAATCATTCCATTTATAAATTGGCATATAATAATCTACCTCAAAACATAAAGACTTAAAATAGTAGCACTCATTTGTTTTGCTCATGAATCTGCAATTTGGGCAAAATTGTTGGGAAGGCTTATTTCTGCTCCATTTGGCAACAGCTAAAGTAGCTCAACTGGGTCTGGAAAGATTCTTTCGAGATGGTTCATTCACATGGCTGGTAAGTTGGAGCTTGGTATTGGCTAGGAGCTTGGTTCCTCTCCATGGGCTCTCTGTGACTTCTCCAGATTCTGCACAGAATAATGGCTAAGTTCCAGGACAGTGCTCCAAGAAAACAAAGTGTGGTTTTTACAGTACTCCGCGAGTCAAGGTAGTCACAAAGGCCCACCCAAAAGGAAAAGAGGCATGGATTTTGCCTCCTAATGGGGGAGTGGCTTGATTCTAGAAGCACATGCAGAATGGGCCACATTGTTGTAGTTATCTTTTAAAAATATAATCTGTGTAATTAAACCAATCTTTGAGACACTGTAAAATAATTATAAAAACAGAAACATTGGTGTGTATGGAACTGTCCTATATAATAGCTACACTTTTCTTACACTCATGTTAAAAAGTTATGCTTAGGGGCGCCTGGGTGGCGCAGTCGGTTGAGCGTCCAACTTCAGCCGGGTCACGATCTCGCGGTCTGTGAGTTCGGGCCCCGCATCGGGCTCTGGGCTGATGGCTCGGAGCCTGGAGCCTGTTTCCGATTCTGTGTCTCCCTCTCTCTCTGCCCCTCCCCCGTTCATGCTCTGTCTCTCTCTGTCCCAAAAATAAATAAAAAACGTTGAAAAAAAAATTAAAAAAAAAAAAAAGTTATGCTTAGAGGATCTCAGAAAAAAAATTCAATTTCTCTCTGGACTTTACCTCTGATGCTGCCTCCTGCGGCTCTTCTCCAGCTTCCGTAAACACCTCTTCAAATGGGACTTCAACCAGGACTGAATTCTTGCTCTTTTTTCTCCTCCACTATTAGACAATTATATTAAATAAAATTTAAAATACCAATAAAAGGTCAGTAAATGTATTCTGACCACATATCTTAAATGTTCTAATTCCTAATCGACATCTTTTTCAAATATTCCTCTTTCCGTGCAATTGAATAGACATGGGTTAAAATCCTGGCCTTCGCAAATACTATCTGAACAACCTTTGTGAACTACTTGTTTGCAATCTTTGTCAATTTTTTTTTAACATTTATTTATTTTTGAGAGACAGAGAGAGTCAGAGCAGGAGTGGGGGAGGGGGAGGGGCAGAGAGAGAGGGAGGCACAGAATCCGAAGAAGGCTCCAAGCTCTGAGCTGTCAGTGCAGAGCCCAATGTGGGACTCGAACCCATGAACTGTGAGATCATGACCCAAGCTGAAGTCAGACACTTAACCCACTGAGCCACCCAGGTGCCCCAAGTCAACTTTTTTATTGGCTTCTTAGTGTCTTCTATTGATTCACAAGTGATGTAACAAGAACATTAACTCTTTCCCCCCTGGGTTGTTGTTAACCTTTCAATTTTATGTGAAATATTTGTTGACAAATATAAGTTGATAGTTGATTATGGGTAATTTGGTATTGCTTGCAGTGTCTCTGTGCACCAGAAGGAGGAGTGCGATCAGAAAGCTGCCAGAACATAAAATTGCATTTCAAGAAGCAAAAGGCAAATAGGGAAATGAACAAATGACCAACTCCTCTACGTCCAAATGTACCTAAAGAAAAGTGCAGCTACTGGCTACTGTCCCCAAAACTGTGAGATAGAGGATATAGGTGAAAGCCTGGGAGAAGCTTGTCACAATTGCTTTATTTCCAATAACAGAGGGGCAGAGCAGGTCAGTTTGAATGTGTGTGTGTGTGTGTGTGTGTGTGTGTGTGTGTGTTTCAGGGGATGGGGTGAACGCCTCAGGAAGAGAAGGTGATTCATAATAGACTCAGTAGGTGTCAGCAAATGACTCTACAATTCACAGTGCTGTTACCTTAAAACCAGGAAGTAAGAACAAGACTTTATAAACATTGTACAAGTCATGTTCATGTACACTTGTGAGTTTGGCCCTAAAACAGGAGACAACCTCTATGTGTGCCACAACTGTCCTTTGTATTTCAATCTTCTATAGCACACAGATGGACACACTGTCTTTAGCATGGACTTGATTATATTTCCTGGCCCCACTGTCTCCTAATTTTTGCCCCTCTCTTTAATGCTTTAGTACCTGCTGCCAACCTTTCGTTGAGGCAAAGACCAGCTCATTGTGAAATGCCTTTTCAAGAATAGCTGATGGCACAAAAACAGACACATAGACCAATGGAATAGAATAGAAACCCCAGAACTAGACCCACAAATGTATGGCCAACTCACCTTTGACAAAGCAGGAAAGAACATCCAATGGGAAAAAGACAGTCTCTTTAACAAATGGTGCTGGGAGAACTGGACAGCAACATGCAGAAGGTTGAAACTAGACCACTTTCTCACACCATTCACAAAAATAAACTCAAAATGGATAAAGGACCTGAATGTGAGACAGGAAACCATCAAAACCTTAGAGGAGAAAGCAGGAAAAGACCTCTCTGACCTCAGCCGTAGCAATCTCTTACTCGACACATCCCCAAAGGCAAGGGAATTAAGAGCAAAAGTGAATTACTGGGACCTTATGAAGATAAAAAGCTTCTGCACAGCAAAGGAAACAACCAACAAAACTAAAAGGCAACCAACGGAATGGGAAAAGATATTTGCAAATGACATATCGGACAAAGGGCTAGTATCCAAAATCTATAAAGAGCTCACCAAACTCCACACCCGAAAAGCAAGTAACCCAGTGAAGAAATGGGCAGAAAACATGAATAGACACTTCTCTAAAGAAGACATCCGGATGGCCAACAGGCACGTGAAAAGATGCTCAACGTCGCTCCTTATCAGGGAAATACAAATCAAAACCACACTCAGATATCACCTCACGCCAGTCAGAGTGGCCAAAATGAACACATCAGGAGACTATAGATGCTGGAGAGGATGTGGAGAAACGGGAACCCTCTTGCACTGTTGGTGGGAATGCAAATTGGTGCAGCCGCTCTGGAAAGCAGTGTGGAGGTTCCTCGGAAAATTAAAAATAGACCTACCCTATGACCCAGCAATAGCACTGCTAGGAATTTATCCAAGGGATACAGGAGTACTGATGCATAGGGGCACTTGTACCCCAATGTTTATAGCAGCACTCTCAACAATAGCCAAATTATGGAAAGAGCCTAAATGTCCATCAACTGATGAATGGATAAAGAAATTGTGGTTTATATACACAATGGAATACTACGTGGCAATGAGAAAAAATGAAATATGGCCTTTTGTAGCAACGTGGATGGAACTGGAGAGTGTGATGCTAAGTGAAATAAGCCATACAGAGAAAGACAGATACCATATGGTTTCACTCTTATGTGGATCCTGAGAAACTTAACAGAAACCCATGGGGGAGGGGAAGG
>NW_026057585.1:27361943-27370650 GCF_023721935.1 Panthera uncia
GTTAGAGTGGGAGAGAGCCAAAGCATAAGAGACTGTTAAAAACTGAGAACAAACTGAGGGTTGATGGGGGGTGGGAGGGAGGGGAGGGTGGGTGATGGGTATTGAGGAGGGCACCTTTTGGGATGAGCACTGGGTGTTGTATGGAAACCAATTTGACAATAAATTTCATATATTAAAAAAAAAAAAAAAAGAATAGCTGAGACTCAGTAGTAGTGAATTGTATATTTTAAGGACCTTAAGGGACTGAAGCAATTTTGAGATGCCTTCAAGTTTGAAAGCAACAAACTAGACCATCTTGGGTGCCAGAGCAAGGGTAGCATCAAAGAGGGAGAAGAGCTTTAGTGTCCACACAATCTTCATTAGCACCACAGTAATTGATATAGACAATTAGTATTTTCTCAGTTTCTCTAAAGTGCTATGTAAACGCAGCTCTAAGATCTGTTCCCTCACCCTACTTTCCCACCTAGGAAGCTGTCTGTCCCATCCCCCTGCTATGTAGAAATCCTGAAGCCATTGCTAGTTTGTTATTTGCAGTGACCCACAACATTTGGCTTCCTGTCTTGGCTCAATGGTTACAGCCTTATCTTTGGTTTTGAGGACATGCAATTGAGAGCCTTTGAACTTTGCCCAACTTCAAGTCTCACACAGCCAGTGTAGTTGCAATGTTTACATTGGAATAACAGGTTCTGATCAACATCACTATGAGCACAAGTAGGTGTAGTTTTAACTTCTCTACTAAACTGGAATGTTTGCCTTTATTTTACTGTGTGTACTTTCTTTGGTTGTTTAATTATGGAAGTAATCATTGAAACATTAAATCATAGGTAAAGTAAAGGCTTAGACATAAAATTTCTAAAATGACTCTTTGCTTTAAAACCAACCAACGTAGAACAACTCTTCTGTTCACCAAGAGTGTAAAATTAATGTGACTTTCTAGATGACAGATTTTTGCATTTTGCTGTTACCATTACTTGACACATTTGTTAAAGAATCATAAAATAAATTCTTTTCCTCATAGCAAAGTAAGTTTTTTTCTATGATAGACTATATACTTCTCTCTCTCTCTCTCTTTCTTTCTCTGCTAGAATTCCTCTTGGGAAGAGCACAATATTTACTGGAGGAAATATTTGGTAAAGATGCTGGTGTGAAGGGTGAGACCTTAAGGACATGTTCAAGCAGTAAGCTTGCTAAATTGCTATGCAGAAAGCCAGATGAAGAATTTGTTTTTCTTTTGAGAGGAACTAGGGTGGATAAGAGAGGGGGAAGGAGGCAGAGGAGAGCAAAGCCATTGTAGTAGCTTTCTGTGAGTTGACCCCTCTATATGACCCCACCCACGTATCTTCAGTGAAGTCTACTAAAATTCACAAAAAGTTGGTGGAAGCAAATTTCTTGTGAAAACTCATCAAGGGCTGAGTTCGCAGAAGGCATTAATGAAAGAGGAACAAAAACAGCAAGCCTCAAAATATGAGCCAAAGACAGAGATCACCATAACGTCATAAGCCACTGGGAGTTAACACAAATCTTGATTAGGACATTGGATTTTACAGATCTCAGAAATGGAAGGATTGAGCTCTCTGAGGAGCAAGGGAATTACCCAGATGACTCTGATATAATCGTCAAAACGAATTATTTGGGGAAGGTAGAGCACTGCCTGACACAAATCTTCAAGCCTGACAGTTCAAGTTAAAAGGAAGGATACTACTGCCTAACTTTATAATTTGCAAATTTAAAACCCATATAAGAATTAGGGTTTTTTGTATTACCTTAAGAATCTACTGGTTCCGTTTTTTAAAACTCCTTCTCCCACCCCCCAAAGTCTGCAGAAATACATCTTATTTAAATTTTTTTTTTTTAACGTTTATTTATTTTTGAGACATAGCATGAACGGGGGAGGGTCAGAGAGAGGGAGACACAGAATCTGAAAGAGGCTCCAGGCTCTGAGCTGTCAGCACAGAGCCCAACGCGGGGCTCGAACTCATGGACTGGACCGCAAGATCATGACCTGAGCAGAAGTCGGCTGCTTAACCGACTGAGCCACCCAGGCGCCCCATCATCTTATTTTAAAGTAGGTAACCAGGAGTACTTGGCTGGCTCAGTTGGTAAGGAGTGTGACTCTTGATCTTGGGGTTGTGAGTTTGAGCCCCATGGTGGGTGTACAGATTACTTAAAGAAAATAAAGCCTTAAAAAAATAATTAAATAGCTAAGTATTAGAAAATGGGATGTAAGACTGGAATATTGGTGTACCTAAGAATTGACTTTGATAAATCTTCCCAGAGCTAATTTATGTTGCTTTCATGCTCTATTCTTTTGCATCCTGTTTCTTTGGAATGGATGTTTAGCTGAACTTAAGTCCTGGGTTTTGGAGTGAGCAGTTTCTCCATTTCAACATGGCTCTATCACTTACTACATCTTTGACCTTTAAATTCTTTTTCTAGAAAATGGCAATAATAATTGTACCTACCTCCAGGAGCTACTGTGAGGACTAGAGAAATACTCACTGTTCTTTCTTATTTGTAGTATTGATGGAAATACACATAGCCTAAATTTTACACTGATGTTTCATCATCCTCTCAGTTTTCAGGTTTATCTCTTGAAATAGATATGGGAAAGTGTTTGGGCCTAAACACAAAAGGAGTTTCTCTTGAATAGGGCTAGACATAAACAAAGTGGACGAGTGACAACAAAGGATTTTTCAGAAGGACCACAACTGGAAGGCTCCATAGTTATTAAATGCCCCTCAACTGTTGGCTAATATTCCATGATCAGAAATCTAGCTATTTAGGTAAAGATTTTGCTCAAATATAAATACAAATACTACTGGGAAAGATAACTTTGGAGTGAATAATATTCTTAAATATTCTTTTCCTAAGAAGAGGGGTTTTGAATGAGATTACGATGAAGAAGAAAATATAAGAGCAATGGACTTCTGATAATCATAAAAAGAGGAAACAATTAGAAAGTTGAGAAGAAGAGTGTTCCAAAGACAAATGAAAGATTTAGTGATTAAAATGTTATAGTTAAGAGAGTTCATCTGCAAAGTCCTAATATTGTAGCAGATTATGAATCTGGGCAATGTTAGACAAGCCAACACAGAGAGTGGGAACTTCAGTCTGTGTGTGTTGTCTTGGAAGACAGAGTGAGTGGTTAGGCTTGCCTACCTGCCTCTCTAAGATTGTTTAACCATGCTGTTGGAATTTATCTAGCTAATTTCTCTGGAAACTCATGTGGTCTTGGAAACAGAAGGTTAGAAATGAGGCTCACAGCAAGTATAGTGGCCCCACTCAGACCTGTGGCTCTCAGCTTTGATGTAATTTCCATGATTTCACTAGAGACTTGGGGACTGAGCAAACACAGGAGATCTATTCAAGACCAAAAGGATTTCCTAAATCATGGACTTGTCAGGAGTTAGGCTCAGGTTTGAGTCCTGACTCAATGGCTTATTTATTGTGTGACTTTAGCAAGTTCCTAAGTGTTCTAAACCTCAGTTTTTTTCATGTGTAAAATAAAGATTAATAATACCTCATGGGGTTGTTGTGAGTATTGAATGATATAGTTCACAAAAGAAATGAACAAAGAAGCAAAGAGGCAAACAAACAAACAAACAAACAGAAAACAGACTCTTAAAATACATAAAACAAACTGGCAGGTGCCAGAGGGGAGATGGGTGGGGAGATGGGTAAAATAGATAAAGGGGATAAAGAGGTACAAACTCCCACTTATAAAATAAATAAGTCACAGAGAGGAAAAGTACAGCATAGGGAATACAGTCAACAATATTGTAACAACATTGCTTGGTGACAGATGGTGACCACACTTACTGTGGTGAGCAATGAGTAATGACAGAATTATCAAATCATTATGTTGTACACCTAAAACTAACATAATGCTGTAGGGTAATTATACTTCAACAAACAAATTATATATATGGTTCATCTGAAGTGCCTAGCATTATACTTGGCAATAATAGATATAGTTTTATCAATCACAATACATTACAATACATTAATCAAACACTAATGTAGGTGTTCCTGTGAGGGGATTTTGTAAATGTGGTTAACATGTACAATTGGTTGGCTCTAAGTAAAGGAGATCACCCTTGGTAATGTGAATAGGCCTCATCCAATCAGTGGAAGGCCTTATGAGCATAAACTGAGACTTCCTGGAGAAAAAAATTCTGCCTCAAGTATGCAGCATAAAATCCTGTTTGAGTTTTTAGTCCACCAGCCTGCGCTACAAATTTTGGACTCAATATTGGAACATCAACTTCTGCCTGACTTTCCAGCCTACCAGTCTGCCCTCCAGATTTCAGACTAGCCAGTCCCCCAAATCACATAAGCCAATTCCTTAAAATAAAGGAAGTGTGTGTGTGTGTGTGTGTGTGTGTGTGTGTGTGTGTGTATCCTATTGGTTCTGTTTCTCTGGAGAACACTGACTCGTACATGAAGACATAGATCAATACAAGATTTTTAGAAAAAGGAGACAGAGGAAGGAGAGAAGGCAAGAGAAGTTCTAAGAAAAATAGGATCCTCTATACAGCTAATTAGAACCAATTAAAATTTCCACAGAAGTGGGAGTCCCTCAAGTAGTATATAACCCAAACCATCCACAAGAAGTGGGCCTGGTTTCTCCAGAGAACTTTCAAACTTTCACTTCACTATTACTGAGGATCTTCTTCGTCTGTGAGTTGCTTGCTCTACCAAGCCCCTCCACAGTGGCCTTCTGGGATTCACTGGGAGGAGCTATCAGACTTGCCTCTTTTTTCATGGCTGAGGTACTTTAGAGTTAGACTGAAGACAACGATGCTGTTCAAGAATCACTGCAGGAAGTCTGGCCCTCCAAAACTCCTATTCCTTAGTGGCTCTGGACAAAAGGTAAATGGCCACAAAATGCATGGGAGCAAAATTCTCCTCCAACCTCTAAGGATTCCAAGGATGGACTTTTTCCTGGTTTATGCCATGTACTGGCTGTTATGTCCCTAAAACGAATACAGATACAACATAGTGATTGGGATCAGAGCTGGAATTTGCTGTTTTAGGGCCCCAAAGTTCACCCAACTGTTAATTAAAACTCAGATAAATGGGGCGTTTGGATGGCTCAGTCGGTTAAACATCTGACTTCGGCTCAGATCATGATCTCCTGGTCCATGGGTTCGTGCTCCACATCGGGCTCTGTGCTGACAGCTGGGAGCCTGGAGCCTGCTTCCAATCCGTGTCTCCCTCTCTCTCTGCCCCTCCCTTACTCACCTCCAGGATAGGGAAAAAGGATCTGTGGACAATATTTAACAGGGAAAAGTGTGATCCATAGGGTACCCCAGAATTTACCAACCAAAAAACCAAAAAGGAGGTGATAAGAAAGGAAAAGTGTAGCAATGGTTGAAAACTGTTGATAAAAGTTTGGAGGACTGACTCAGGAATCAAACTGAGGGGTGAGGATGAATTGGGTAGACAATGAAGCTGATGACCATGAAACTGAAAGACTAGATTAAGGAGGCAAATACTGGTCAGATATTGGTAAAATTTTGTGTTGGTAGATATTAGAAGCTGGAGAAGGGATGGTAAAATATCCTCCAAACTGGGAAGGCACTCTCTGACTGAAAAGCTAAGCAAGCCACTCCAAACCATTTACACAGAGTTTATTTAGGTTAACTTACTGAGAGGAGGGTGTTGTGATGGCAGGGACCAGGCAGACAATGATCCAGGCGCTGGGCAGCTACTCTCCTCAAAGTCCAGAACTTAATCCACAAATTTTATGGAGTGAGGGGATATGCAGAATTCATTGTTGTGAAGTCAAGAGTTTAACATTTAACAGACCTCGTGCACCATCTATGAGCCAGAGGGGAGGGAGGGGAAGAAACTATGTTATCTCTACTAGTTATCTAAACAACTTTAAGGAAGGTCAGAACAAGCCTTCCTTCATTCCATCAGGGCATACATCACCCTCCAAGGGGCCTGGAACACGTAGCCCTGAGGGAGGTCATTGCATGGACCTAGACAAGATGAGGGGCCAGAGATAGGGTAGCATTATTGGCACTCCCAGGCTAAAAATACGTTTCTTCTTATTTTCCATGAAAGAAATAATTTGAAAAATAATGCAGCTATAAAATTGTAGAAAAATTATTGTTCATTTGACCAAAATCTGGGTTTTGATCTCATATCTCTGCCTACTCTCTATCTATGTCCAGGTGATTCAGTGCGCCTGGGGTAAAACACATAACCATGCCAAACGCTCTTATTTTAAATTCATGACTGTGAACTTCAAGTAGGTCATTGAGGATGCCTGGCAATTATACTACATTTCTCTAGTGAATTTATTTTTGCACTCTCCTAGACAACTATTTCATACCTTTTCTTGGCTCCTTAAACTGCCAATGTTTTTCCACTCTCACTCTCAGATTATGACATTTCTTCTTATTTCACCAAGAAATAAGCACAACCAGAAAAGAATGTCCACAAATTCCCAGCATAACCACCTATCTACATGCCTTCTCTCCTGTAACAAGAAGAGAGTGGTGAATTGTCCATGATTCCATTTGGGGCTAACTCCTCTGCCTTGGCACTAGACCCCATCACTTCTTACCCATGCCATGATGCTCCAGTAATTCTCCACCTTCTCTACTGCATCCTCAATTTTTCCTCTCTGATAAACCTTCCTCATCAGCATTCACACACGTTGTCTTGCTTTAATAACAAACAAAAAAACACTTTCTTCAACTACTCCTCCATTTTTCACCTTTCTTTTATAACCAAACACTTTCAAATATTTGTCTGTTTCTCTGATTCTACTTTCTTTCCTTTTATTTCTTCTTGGACCTACTTCAGTCAGGCTTTTGCCTACAATGTTTATGGAAATAGTTCATTGTCACCAATGAGTTCTGTTGCTAAATCCTATGATCATTTCTCTCGACCCATCGATAGCAATTGACTCAGTATTCTTGTAATATTCTTTTTCTCTGGCTTCCCATACACTATACTCTCCTGGTTTCCCTTTCACTTCACTGGCTGCTCTTTCTCAGTCTCTCTCATTAGTTCCTCTTCTGCCCAACCTTTAATTTTCCCCTAGTTAAAAGTCAGTCTTTGATCCTCTTTTCTTTTTCATCTATACTCACTCACTTAGTTCAATTTCATGGCTTTAAAAGTATTAGTAAGTATAGAAGTGCCTGGGCAGCTCAGTCAGTTAAGTGTCTGCCTCTTGATTTCGGCTCAGGTCACGATCTCAGGGTTTGCAGGCTCAAACTCCACATCAGGCTCTACACTGATCATGGAGCCAGCCTGCTTAGGATTCTCTTTCTCTCCCTCTCTCTCTGCTCTCCCCATAAATAAATAAACATTAAAAAAAAAAAAACCATATTCCTTAAAGGTTAAACAAAATATAAAAGTGTCAGTCTGATCTCATTTTTAAAAATAAAGAAACAGTAGGTATTCATATACTCAGAAATCAGACAGAAAGCAAATAGACTAAAAAATCAATTGTAATAATATTTGGTGATGAGATTACAAGTGATTTTAATCTCTGTGTTTTTCTGTAATCACATTTTATTTATTTATTTAAAAAAATTTTTTTTAATATTTATTCGTTTTTTTTTGAGAGACAGAGCATGAGCAGGGAAGGGGCAGAGAGAGGATAGACACAGAATCTGAAACAGACTCCAGGCTCTGAGCTGTCAGCACAGAGCCCAACACAGGGCTCGAACTCACGGACTATGAGATCATGACTTGAGCTGAAGTCGGACGGGCAAACGACTGAGCCACCCAGGTGCCCCTGTAATCACATTTTAAACAATTAATATGTAATGTTTCTGTAATCAGGTTAAAAAAAAAAGGATTCGTGGCTGGAGGAAAACAGAGAGACTTACCCAGTGAACTTTAAAACAGTCTTTTCACACCCAAAGCATCAGAACACTTTGAAAATAATGAGAGGCATGCAGATTTGAAGCAATCTTTTAGGAGTGGGAGAGATGAAGTCTCAGACAACAACAACTATTCCAACTTACTTGTGCTGTCTGGGGGGTGGGGTGGGAGGACGGACACATTTATATGTCCTAGGTGCTGGATGACTCAGAGTCAGGGACATCTCCTGGTGGGGGTACAATGGGAAGGTCTGAAGGCTCAAGGATCCTATCCTCTCAAAAACTTTAGGGTCTGGGGATTTTCTTAGAAGTAGAATGAAAATTCACTGAGCATTTTTGTTCCCTAAAATCGGAATTTCAATAGTATTCCTTCTTGTTTACAAAATCAGCTTTTCTTGAAAAATGTCTTTATTGGGGTGCCTGGGTGGCCCAGTTGGTTAAGCATCTGGGTCCTCAGCTCAAGTCATGTGTGAGCTCTGGGCTGGCAGTGCGGGCCGGCTTGGGATCCTCCGTCTCCCTCTCTGTCTGCCCCTCCCCCACTTGCATGCTCTGTCTCTCTCAAAATAAATAAATAAACGTAAAAAAAGTTTTTATTATGTAATATTTGCTAAAAAAAAAAAAAGAAGAACATCTGTGTGTAACAAAACTCAACAATTAAAACAGACAGACTTGAACCTGGAACTTCACTTGGATACTAGACATTATCAATACCTTTATACATATTTGCACCTCTCCTTTCCTATCCTATTTGCCTGCCTCTCTCTCCAGAGGAAAAAAACACTAAGTTGAATTTATCATTTCTATATCCATTTTAGTAGTTTTGTCGGGTATATCTATTTTCTTTCTTTTTTTTTTTTTTT